>NW_020837946.1:64821861-65021627 GCF_003676395.1 Aethalodelphis obliquidens | reverse complement strand
AAAAAAAAAAAAAAAAAAAAAAAAAAGAAGACATGAAATCTAGCATGGCTCCTGGCACTCTGCTTGTGTGACCTCAGATAAGTATTTTAATCCCTCAGTGGGACTTTTTTCCTTACCTGTAAGTTATATGAGGGCCTGGACCATGTCTATCTTGTCCATTATTATGTTTCAGCCCAGAGTGTAAAACATAATAAGTGCTTAATAAACACCCATTTATTAAGAGGTGTGATAATAACTTTTGCCTTATGTACTAGATAGGGGTCCTGTGAGGATCAACCCAAAGAATGCAGGGGATAAGCATTTTACAGTTTAGCCATGTTAAAAATCTTTGTTCGATTATGACTTGGTTATAAACAAACAAACAAATAAATAAATATGTGTGTATGTGTGTGTGTGTGTTTGGTCTACTTACAGAAATAATGCATGTTTACTGTAGAAAATTTTTAAATTTAGTAAATCACACACAAAAATAACAACAGATACTATTATGCTATGCAGAGATAATCAGGAAGATGAGCTTACACTTAGGCTTTTTCTAATGAAATATACATCTTTAAAAAATACCATATGTCATAGGATATTTTATACTCTATTCTTCTCTCAGTAATTGTTGGAGGAAGTTATTGAGAGGACATGAATGCCTCTTGACCCACAAGCTCCTTACCATCTGCCTCCACCCCCTGCCTTGGAATAAATGTTCCATCTTCTGTTCTCATACTAGAAGCCAGTTCAAGGATGCAGCTTTGACAGAGTAATGTGTTACTGAGCCCATCTGGACTGTATGTGACTGAGCCTTGTTAAGGCCTCTATTTAAATTCTTAAGATTCTGGCAAGTGGGGGGCAGAAATCTACTTGCCTTGTGATTGCCCAAGACAAGCCTCATGTGTAAGCTCCCTTGCTTATTAAAACTGCTGCCACCCACAGAAAAAAAATAAAAGAAAAAGTAAAAGGTTGTTGTATTAAGCTTATTAAACAACTTTTAATGAATAAAAAGGTATATCATATTCATGGAATGACATAACATACTAAATGTGTCAAATATTACCAATTTTCTCCAAATTACTTTACAAATCCAATGTAATCTCAAAAATAATTAAGCTGGATCTGTGGTATAACTGAACAGATTCATTCAAAAATTTATGTTGGAGACTAAATAAACACCTAGAGATTGCTAGGTTCACTTTAAGAAGGTAAATGAGAATACTGACCAGATTTAAGACATTCTGCAAAGCTATAGTTATAAAACCAATATTATCCTTATACCAGAAGAGACAAATATATAAGTCAAACAGAATAGAAACTTTAGAAATAGATACATGCATTTATGGAAACATGATATATTATGAAATGGCACCAAAATCAATCGTTAAAAGATATGAGGGAAAACAGTTTCTCTAATTGGAGAAAAATAAAGCATGGGTACTCCTTATCTCTGATACAAAGGCAGATTTCAAATATGTTATAGATAAATGATGTGGAATTTGCACCATAAGTATCATAGACCACAAGGTTATTCTTCTACTGTTCTATGTAGAAGAAAATTATTTCTCATATTTAGAAGAAAATTAGTAGAATAATTTGTGGACCATAGGTAGGAAAAGATTTTTGCAAGACCTTCAAAGCACAAACTATGAGATGAAAAAGCCAGTTGTTATGATGTTATCAACAGTAAGATTTTCTGTCAGTGAAAGATACCATTGATAAATGGTAAGCTATTGGCTAAATTTAAAAAGAACAAGGGGGACTTCCCTGGCGGCCCAGTGGTTAAGGCTCCACGCTTCCAATGCAAGGGATGTGGGTTTGATCCCTGGTCGGGGAACAAGATCCCATGTGCCACATGGAGTGGCCAAAAAAACAAAAAAAATGAAAAACAAACAGAAAACAACAACAACAAAAATAAAACTAACAAGGGATTGTTACCTGTTATATAGAAATAACTTTTGTTAATCAAGGAAAAGACTGAAAATCCATTGAAAAAAATGGACTAATGAAAGAGACAGACTACCATAGATCAGACTTCTGCACAACTAAACAGTACACAAGGAAACTCTCATACTTATAATCATATAAATATAAATTAAAGCAGTGACAAATCACTTTACTCATGTCAAAGATTATATTTCAAAAGGATGGAAATATAAAGTGTTGGTGAATGTGTATGGAGTACTAACTTTCACTCACAGTGGAAAGTAATCTGGAAAGTAATTTTTTCTAAATTAAATATTAATAATATCCTATGATCACATGATCTATATGATCTATATCATACAGAAATTCTAAGAAGCATCCATACATAGATAAAGACAAGCATATTGATTGTGGTGTTGTTTGTGGTGATGGAGTTGGTGGCAACCTCAGTGTCCATCAGTAAGAGATATGATGGATGTTTAAATGCGGTGGATGTCTACTAAAATTCACTATGAAATATTAAGAATAAATGAGCATGTTCCAGCAACACAGAAAGACCTCTAATCAGAGATTTGGATAAGAGAATTAGAAAATAGAGATTTATACCATATAAGTAAATTGGAAATATCCACAAAGCATACTACATATTTTATAACGTTATATTTAAGGGCATAGATCAATCACATTAGCTATGGGATGAGGGGAATAAGAATAGTGATCTTGAAAGAATGGAAAATATAAAATAAGAAAGATTACTGGCAGGATTGATGGTGGTAATGTACTTTTTAATTTAAAAGTATGATCAATTCTTTCAAACTGATCTCCATTAGAAAGACAAAAAAGGAGTTGGGGGGAGAAAGGAAGGAAAAAAACCCCTAATATTTGGTGTTTGCTACTTGGAGTTCTGACTGTTTTATTTAATAAAACAGTTAAAAAAGGAACACATTGAACATTTTAAGTTATTGGGCCTGGTAGAAGAGAGTCTGCCCTGATACATTTCTAAATGTGAAGGTCTTTTTTCATTACTTATTCTTTCACTAATTTTTTTATTGTTACTATTGCTTATTACTGCACTACAACTGTTATGTCACTACAATGCATTGGTATGGTGATTAATTCTTGTTTATCCTGCTTGTTGTTCCTTGTGTACTTTCCAATTGAAGGTTCAGGTTTTCTAACTGTACTAGAATAGTCTCAGCCTTACATCTTTGGGTATTGTTTCTCCAGTACTTCCTCAGTGTCTTTCTTGTGCATTCCTATGATAGGTATATTAGAACCTGTCAATAAATCTATCATTTGACATCTATCTCTGAACTTCTTTTTTGTATTTTTACTCTCTATTTTACTGGCTCTTCTATCTCCTATGTGCATTCTTTACAATAATAAGGAAATACTCTAGTCCTTTTTTTGACTATGTCCTTTTCAACCTAAACAATCCCTAATTTTTAAAATTTCAGTCACTACATTTTTAATACCTGATATTTGGAACTGGTTGTTTTCATATTGTCCTGCTCCTGTGTTTCATGATTTCCTTTCTCGTATGCCTTTGAGAATCTGCAACATACCTATTTTAAGGTCATCTTAGAAATATTATTTTGTGCTATATCTGAAGTGACAGATCTCTTGAATTTTGATGTTTTAAAGCTGTTGCTATTAGCATTTTTTCCTCATTTGTTTTAGAATTTAGTTTGCAGGGCTGTCTATGATGGCATTTGCTTCCTCCCATCCCCTTTCTATGCAGTTTTCCTTGTCTGTAATTTTGTGTTTCTTAATTTGGCCATTATAGTCCTGTGTATGTGACCAGGTCTTATGTTATCGATTTAGCACTTTAATCTTCTGGGGATACTGGGAAACCTCAGATTGAGTCATTGCTTAGCAAGGAGCTGGGTTCCTCTTCTCAGTGGGACGATTTTTCAATTTCTTCCCCATGTCTTTAGGTATGCCTCTTTATATGTCATTTCCTTGGGAAAAGGTACCACTTTTCTTTGCCCTGCTTTGTAGGCTTGGGTTCAAATAGTGAACGTGGATTTAATGTCTACTTCTATGAGACATTTTTAATCTCTTCTTCTCCCCATCTACTCTGCTTGCTGCTGGAGGTGAAGCCCAGGAGATCTGAAGCTTCAACTCTGCTTCCTGCTTTTCACATCTGATTCCACTTTTGGTTCCATAGATGTTTATCTTATTTTTGAAGATTGCTGCACTTAGAAAACCTTCTTTTTTCCAGATTTTCTCTGTAATTGAAATTTGTTTGATATACAGAGGTTGTCTCGAAGAGTGAACTGGTCTTTCAGTCTCCTTTTTCATTAAAAACAAAACAAAAAATAACTGCAAGAAAAGGGATTCTTTTAAAGTCATGTAAAAGAGATTATTTTCTCAAAGGCTCAAAGTGTATAATTATATTCTACTCTCTATTCTAAAATCTTTCAGAAGTGATGTGTTAAAAATTACTTTCCTCAATTTGTGCAAATTATTTTTAATTTTCTAGTTGCTAGTCAAGACTTTTAAAGTTTTAAATGACATAATTGCAAATAATATTGTGTAGTAGACTTATTTTAGTAGCTTAGTCGAACTTATTTTCATATATTTATTTTGTAAAAATCAAATTTAGGGATTGAATGTACTTTATCTGAGTCATTAATTTGGGCCAGTCTCTTCATTGAAAGTGAAATTTCACACCAAACCTTGTTAAAAAATAAAATTTTGAAAGTACATTAAAAATAATGGAGTACTTGTAATTTTGCATGAATATTTTGGTGACAGAGAGATAAACCTATTTTGATATTAGTAAGAAACATCTGGGCTTCCCTTGTGGCGCAGTGGTTGAGAGTCTGCCTGCCGATGCAGGGGACGCGGGTTCGTGCCCTGGTCTGGGAGCATCCCACATGCCACGGAGCGGCTGGGCCCGTGAGCCATGGCTGCTGAGCCTGCGCGTCCGGAGCCTGTGCTCCACAATGGGAGAGGCCGCAACAGTGAGAGGCCCACGTACCGCAAAAAAAAAAAAAAAAAGAAACATCTACTCAAATGTGTAGTAGCTACTTGAGTGTGGATTTTTTCAATAATGCTGTAAAAATATTCATTTCTATGAATCATCTTTTTCAGATATTTATTTGTCATAAAGGTATTTATCCATTCATTTGTGCCTGATATGTTTAGAAAATACTAAGTACATATTTTTTCAACAAGTAAGTTGCTAACTTTATCTTCATAAAAGGTAATAATGTTGAAATTAAAGATATTAAAAATATGTCATTTTACTCCCTATGAGGCACAATCAAAATAGATTCCTGTATTAAATTATGGCATTTGAGTGATTTTAGTTCTCTTACTCTTGAGCAGTTAGCTAGTTTTGACTTCGTATGTCCTTTAATCCCAACTTCATTCACTTCATTAATTTAACAGGTTTAGAATTACAAATATTCTAAGCCATCTTCAGCAGTTTTTAGCTTAGTGTTTTAATATACCATTACACTGGAAGAACAGCCTAGTCAAAAACTGGGTACATATAAACAAAGTTGACCAACTTTACATAAATAAAATATGAAAAGAACATGGGTTCTGTAGTTGGAGACCTGAATTTGTATTCCGGCTTCACCACTTAGTGCCTCTATGACCTTAGGAAAGTTATTTACGTCTAAGTTTCATCTTCTGTAAAATGCTGGAAATAGCACATAACTCGCAGGTTTGTTGGAGGATAAAATAAGGTAGTGTAAAACCATTGGCCCAACACATACCCCGTATCAGGGACTCTTGTCAGTGATGATTCTCTGAGCTATGAGAATCCTAAATTATCTTTTTGATTCCTCGGAACCAAAACATCTAAACAAACTAATGTCTTTAAAACTTTATATATTATATATAGTTTTTAAAATCAATAACCATTTTTTGAGTACTCACTATGAGGCCTGTATAGTCCTACTTGTTGGCAATGCAAACATGAGCTTGAATTCTGCTCTGGTGAGGAAGAACAATTATAATTATGCTAACTTTCCTAATTCCTAATGGCATTTAGTCAGGGGAACAAGAACCATAAAATAGACACTAAGAAAGCTATTACCCTTATTTCTTGCTCTCTGTCTCTCTTTCCGGGTTCATATTTCATTTCATCCCTGCTTCTCTTTGTGAGTCAGCTTCTTCCATCTTTCTTCTGGCACATCAGATTTCTTTGTTCAAGTTCTTCCTCATAGCTCAGTGATAGTCACATAAGAGTCTCTCAGAACAGAGACTACATCTTCTAATCTCTGCATAGTGACTCCACATTCCTTGGAGACACATTCCAACTGGACCAGTTTTGGTTGACTGTCCACCTAGTCCAGTTGGCTGTGGCAGGTGGCAAGGTCATGGAGTAGGCTGCTTACTCAAAAGAAGCTGAGAAAATCCAGGATTTAAGGTTGTGGTCTGTACAGACTGGAATAGGTTCGTTTCTAGCTATTGGTAAATATTCTTAAGAAGAGAAAATGTATTACTCAGAGAAAAGGAACTTTAAAAAAGAAAGCTAGTGTAGGCTGATTGAAATAAGATCACCATGTCATATCTGATTTCATCTAAATTTTTCCACATCATAATATCTTATTACAATGCAGTGACCAAAAGAGAAATATTTATGAGTGTTGAAGAAACTGTTACATGAAACCAAGCATTCCCTGGTGAGGACTTTTGGTATCTTGATAAAATGTTATAATTGTATGATAAAATGTTATAATTGTACAAAACCTTCTTAGACACCTTTATAAGCCACATTTATTCGTGAACTTGTTTTCTTCAGTCAACTTGCTGATGTGACCAGGGACACAAACATTTGGCTTCATTCTACTCCATTGATACAAATTGTCCGCCAAACCCCATCCAAATAGAATCTATTGATCTGAATGATGAACAGGTGAAACTCTGTATGTATGTATATTTAAATATATATGTTTACACAACAATATCTGAGAAAGGATTTATGGTAGCTCATTCAATATTGCATCAAAAAATATTACTTGAAAAGTATTTCAAACAGCATGCCCTACTAAAAATGGATAAAGGGCGCCTCTCTACATTATACACACAAAAAAATCGATAGTATTATCTGGAATTTAGATCGAGAGAAAAAGAAGTTGTGATATACAAGGACAAAGTCAGACAGAAGGAGAGACATAATTTGGATTCTTAACATAAATTCTTAACACCATTTCTGTAGTGAGGACAGTGAAATTTAAAACATGGCAACCAACTTAGAGAGGAGAGCTTATTTAAATTAAAAAAAAATTCTCAGTGTGTTGATAAGGAAAATTAATAATATATGATTTACATGGCTGAAAATCACTTTTTTTCCTTGAACAAAATTACCTTTAGTAAAGTTCAGGTCAACCATTACTGAATGCCCACCATACATAAGATTCCATACAAGATTTTGAGGATCAAGAATTAATAAAAGTTATGATGCTTTCCTTTAGGGATTTTTTTTTTTTTTTTTTTTTTTTTTTTTTTTGCGGTACGCGGGCCTCTCACTGTTGCGGCCTTTCCCGTTGCGGAGTACAGGCTCCGGACGCACAGGCTCAGTGGCCATGGCTCACGGGCCCAGCCGCTCCGCGGCATGTGGGATCTTCCCGGACCGGGGCACGAACCCACGTCCCCTGCATCGGCAGGCGAACTCTCCACCACTGCGCCACCAGGGAAGCCCTCCTTTAGGGATTTTAAATGAGGGTATCAGATGAGGAAGACATGAATACACACAATTATTAATTCACTGTTACTTTCAAAATGATGGAAGCATGTATACAGTACAAAAATAATATGAAGAAATGTATGTTGGAACTACCAGTGTATAAACCAGAGTGGTTCACTCATAGGTTCCACATGTATGAAGACTGGAGGTTCACCATAAATCCTAACATCACCTTGATAAGATGAAAAGAATTGACAACAGATTTCTCTTCTATAGAGTGTCAAAACTTTAAGCCAAATGATTGAGGTGTTAAATATTATTTCAACAATCAGTGAATAAGAGTCTTTTTTTTTCTTTTTGTTTTATATAGTATAGGACCTTCCTATGTATCTGAAATTAAGCTTGGTAATTAATTACCTACTTTATACCTTGTACATGGAATGGGTTCCCTTTCAACATGCTCCTACTTGATACCCTATTTTTTGTGACAGATCTCAATGTTTCTGGCTTTCATTTCTCTATATTTCATTCCATAACCCCAATTTATTCTTGCCTATGACACTGTGTGGTCTTCTTGTGACCTTCTACTCTAGAAGGCTGTCCTTCATTTGCCTACTCAGACTTGGCATCCATGATATTCCCTTTGTTTTGTCCTAATGACCTTAGTTCTGCTTAAAATTTTTCCAGTAGATTCATGTTATGTATCAACTGTGACATATAATTTCTCATGCCTTGATTACCTGACCAAGATTCTGTTCTTTTCTCCTTGCATCTTGCTATAAAAACTTTGGGATGGGCTTCCCTGGTGGCACAGTGGCTGAGAGTCCGCCTTCCGATGCAGGGGACACGGGTTCATGCCCTGGTCCGGGAAGACCCCACATGCCGTGGAGCGGCTGGGCCTGTGAGCCATGGCCGCTGAGCCTGCGCGTCTGGAGCGTATGCTCCGCAACGGGAGAGGCCACAACAGTGAGAGGCCCGCGTACCGCAAAAAAAAAAAAAAAAAACCCCTCAAAATAGAACTACCGTATGACCCAGCAATCCCACTACTGGGCATATACCCTGAGAAAACCATAATTCAAAAAGAGTCATGTACCACAATGTTCATTGCAGCTCTATTTATAGTAGCCAGGACATGGAAGCAACATAAGTGTCCGTCAACAGATGAATGGATAAAGAAGATGTGGCACATATATACAATTGAATATTACTCAGCCATAAAAAGAAACGAAATTGAGGTTTTTTTAGTGAGGTGGATGAACCTAGAGACTGTCATACAGAGTGAAGTAAGTCAGAAAGAGAAAAACAAATACTGTATGCTAACACATATATATGGAATCTTAAGAAAAAAGAAAAAGGTTCTGAAGAACCTAGGGACAGGACAGGAATAAAGATGCAGATGTAGAGAATGAACTTGAGGACCCAGTGGGGGAAGGGTAAGCTGGGACCAAGTGAGAGAGTCACATGGGCATATATACACTACCAAATGTAAAATAGATAGCTAGTGGGAAGCAGTTGCATAGCACAGGAAGATCAACTTTTTGTTTGTGACCACCTAGAGGAGTTGGATAGGGAGGGTGGGAGGGAGACGCAATGGGGAGGGGATGGGGGATATATGTATACGTATAGCTGCTTCACTTTGTTATACAGCAGAAACTAACACACCATTGTAAGGCAATTATACTCCAATAAAGATGTTAAAAAAAAAAATCCTGATGCACCCCAATGTTCATTGCAGCACTATTTACAATAGCCAGGTCACGGATGCAACCTAAATGCCCATCGATAGATGAATGGATAAAGAAAATGTGGTACATATATATATAATGGAATATTACTCAGCCATAAAAAGGAACGAAATTGGGTCATTTCGAGAGACATGAATGGACCTAGAGAATGTCATACAGAGTGAACTAAGTCAGAATGAGAAAAACAAATGTTGTGTATTAGTGCATATATGTGGAATGTAGAAAAACGGTACAGATAAACCAGTTTGCAAGGCAACAATCGAGGCACAGATGTAGAGAACAAACTTATAGACCCCAAGGGGGGAAACCTGGAGGGGGTGGTGGTGGTGGGATGAATAGGGAGATTGGGATTGACATATATACACTAATATGTATAAAATAGATAACTAATAAGAACCTGCTGTATAAAAAAATAAATAAAATTAAAATAATAAAAAAGCATAAATAAAAATAAAATACAGGTAATAGACATTTAATCAACTTCCTAATGTGTAATCTGAGGAATGTGTGACATAACCCCATTAAAATGGACCTCATATAATTATGTGAGGTGGACATAAAATAACATGCTGATACATGACCAATCTAATGTGGTGTTGGTTGTTGGTATTTTCTCCAAATTGTTTGAAGTCTTTTAAGCCCAATATGGATCTTGAGGCTTGAAGATACTGAATGCACAGGTGAGGAAATAGGCAAAGGTTGCATGAAATAGCAACCATAAATTCAGTGCAATTTGTCTGAGCCTTAGTTCTGTAATCTGCTCTGCTTCTCTCTGAAATACCTGAACCACAAACTCAGTTTTCCTCCTGCCATTTTGTGAATGAATTCTCTATAATCATCACAAGCTCTTTGACTCCATGAGGACTCATGGTACAAAATCAGAATGTCTTAAGATTTTTTCCTCTGTAAATTTCTGTAATAGATTCAGTGAGACTCCCCAGTCTCCTAAATCCTTGAGTGGTGTTAGACATAATACATCTTCAGTACCCTCATTGTGCTAAAAGAATTCAGTCTGGTGCCATTACTTGATTAGTTTTATAATAACAAATGAACGAAATTTGGTTCCACATTGTACAAGAAAATCTCCCTAGTATTCTAGGTTCCATCTTTCATTCATTTGCAGAAACCATCAATCTTAATATCAATGCACTCAAATTTTACTCTCTATCTCAGAATGTGAACAAATTAGCAATCAGGAATAACATGTAATAAAATAAACATTATTTTCTAAATTGCTTCATCTTAAAAAGGACAGGTTTATTTGAATAAGTAAAATTATGAATTAAAAAGCTTTCTCTTATATAGAAGTGTCTTTTTATAATACCCTCAACCATGCTATATTCAGCCTTGAGGTACACTGAACTTAGAAAACTTGTGGAAGTGGAACTTAGAAAACTTGATTAAACTAACAGCTTAAGAATGATTTATAATTAGTGTATTAATTATTCATATGTAAATGTTTCCAGGCTACTTGGAATATGTATACAATTTGTCACATAAGCAGGGTAATTTCTTCACAAGATAAATATGCTTAGCAAATTATTTTCTTATAAAGGAAAGGTAAAATTAAACTGAACTCTTACTAAAATATCAAAAATGTGAATTAGTCGGGCCCAAATTAATTTTTCCTGTATCCTTAAAAACAGTATCTAATAGCTTTACAATCATGTGATAAATTAATACACATATTTACATATAAATTACTCTAAGTTATTTTTAATATTTATATGGAAAGACTGCTGAAAAATGTAGTGAATGTTAAAAGCAACAATAAAATGCATCTATTGTTTGAAAAAGTATTTCTCCTAAGACTGCATCAGTGACTTCCATATTAAATATTCTTAGTTTATGCTTCCCAACAGTATTTTTTCTAATGCTCTAATGTCACAACCATAGTATGCTGACTGCAAATCAAACCATGTTTATTCTGCTTCTAGTTTCTAACACTAAAACATAAATTGTGTAGTCAGAATTGAGCTGCCAATTTTGCAGATGATGCATGAGGCAGACCAGCATGACTCCCTTAGTTTTCCTTCACCATTATGGCTTTAATTTTGAGAGCAAAAGCCAAGCATGTCTACATTCACACAAAAAGGATGTGAAAAAATAATCACCTTATAACATGAATAGTACAGTTGATGATGACTTAAACTGCATGCCTGCCAATGTTTTTGGCTAGAGCCTCTGTAACCATCTGGGAAGAATTGGAAGATTGTGGTGCAACACCTAGTATTGTGGGTTGAATCGTGTCCCCCCAAAATATGTGTCAAAGTCCTACCCCTGGTACCTGTGAATGTGATCTTACTTGAAATTAGGATAACTGTAGCTGTAATCAAGTTAGGATAAGGTCACACTGAATTAGGGTGGGCCCTAATTCTATTTGACTGGTGTCCTTACAAGAAGAAAAGACACAGAAGACACGCAGGGAGACTGCCATGTGATGGTGGAAGCCGAGCTTAGAATGATACATCAATAAGTCAAGGAACACCAAGAATTGCTGGCAACACCAGAAGCAAAAGAAAGGCATGGAATGTCTTCCTTAGAGCCTCAGAGACAGTATGGTTCTGCTGACACCTTCTACTGTCCAGAACTGTGAGAATAAATTTCTGGTTTTTTAAACCACCCGGTTAATGGTAATTTGTTACAGCAGCCCTGACACTAATAAACCTGAAAGTCTATGAGAGGTACTCCTTTCCATTGGGCAAAAGGAGGTCTTTATTTAAATAAGTGTTTTTTTGAAAAGACAATGAATAAACATATTAGCAACTGTTAACATATCTTCTGAAAAACATGTTCTCTGAAGCCAAAATCAGATACATTTTTGACGAGGATAAGGAAAGTTATAAAGTATGGGCGTCTATCCAGAAAGGAGTCATACAGCTGGGGCCTGACCATTGTATTTTCAGTTTATTCCCCAGGTAGAGTGAGAGCCTATTAACTGGAAAGAGAAAACATATTATGGATTAGGTGGCGATCAGTGTGTTGGAAGTACCCATACGATTCCATACTGTTTCAAGAACAAAGGTGAAAACATCAGACTTTCCTATGATATTCACATTAAGACCAAGGATAAGAGGAAATTGGATAAAGATAAATTCATTACACAGAATAGAAAGAGGTATTTAAGCATTATAATGTTCAATATTTGCTGGTGTTAGAATAAAATGTAGGCTTAAGAATATTAATAGAAGTAATTAGTGTCCAATAAATTGAACTAAATTATTACTTAACATGTAATGTAGTGATAATATCAATATAAATGATATGGTGATAAGGAAAATATATACTAAGAATGGACCATTTGAAAACTGTAATCATCTGGAATAATTTCTTTCATTTTATCTAATCCTTGCATAAGGTTTCATTGAGATCTTATGGCAGCTATAGTCATTTAAGCAAAATCCCTGAAGTTAGATTACTACAGGAAAAATGTACTCTAGAAATGAAATTTTACAGCTTGAATATAACAGAACTCGTAACTATTATTTTAACCTGTCTTGTGAAGCAATTTTTTAGCACATTCATTTTGTTTTGCCATTATCCAAATGATGAAAAAGACCATGCGTGAATCTAGACAAACTACTCAGGATTCCCTAAATACAAGCCTAATTGGCTTTGGAACCAACATTTTTGATGGTTTGATAAACTGACCATATTATAAAAGATGTGAGTCTGTTTCACCACCATAGAGTGTCAAATATACTTTAACTCCTGTGGGATTTTTTTCTTCTACATAAGGTCTTGGGACTCTGTGCTAAATAGGAGCAAAAGCTATGTGAATGACAACCCAGCAGTAAATATACAGATAGTTGGCACTACTGTAAGTAAATAGAGGCCCGATAAAATCCAGAAATTGATTACATATAACTGCCAAAAAATTATTTCAAATGCGAAATAGTCAACAAAGATGATTGGTATTCTTTCAGTGTAGTGCTGGACTTTACTATTGACTAGGCTTTTTCAATTCTGAAGGGATAAGATGGTAACTTGTAGATTACTTGAGAAACAAGTAATGTCTGTCAGTAGAACAGATAAGACTAAAGATTATCATCTGTGGACCTGTTGGATCTAAGAAGTTTCATATGTAACACAGAAATCTTATTCTAACATTTCTTTGTTTAAATCCTTGTGTTTACCTAGCTTCTTAAAGGATCTGTGAACCAGTCATAATGCTTATTGATTTCTTTATTAACTAATGATCAAATAAAAATCTTTGATGGGTTCATTTTATATTGTATGAGAATGACGTTTTTCACCTTTTGAAAATTATCCTTTGTTTTGGATATCATTCATTGAGATGCCCAAGTGGACTCATGACAGAGCCAAGTAAACTGTATTGTAGGAAACATTACCCCATGGCTGTTTAAATTCAGGCATGTCTTTTCTTGACATGCTTACAGTAAATCTCAAGTGGCAATGAATTTTAACATTTTTGACTTGTCTCTCTCGTTTTGTTTCTACTGTTTTTATTTTTAGTTCATGCACAGTTGATAATTGATTCCCCATTGGTGGTAGCAATGGATAGAAATTTGGCTCTGTAGTTTGTTTGGTGAGATCTCTGTTCTATGGATGATGATCTGTCCTCTGTTGGGTGATATATAGCAGTCTTTGTTTCTTTGTCTATTTGTGAGCTTAAAACAATTAAAATTTTGTGCCTATTGGGAAGGAGAATAACTCCTTGATTCTGAACTGGTGAGTTTTGTGCTTCTTTTTATTTTTGATCTATGGCCAAAGTTGCAGAACTGAAGCTGTAAGTTCCCTTTATATCTGTGTTTATGTTTCTGTGTCCGTAATTCCTAAAAGTATTTACATCTGTTTGACAGGTGTGAAGTATTTTCCTATCTTTGCCAGATGTAAATAGGTTACATTATAATGTCTCTTTAATTAATGGAGTTCCGTTTTGATTGATTTTTCAAGAACAAAAAAGTACTTACAGATATTATGTATTTTTTAAATTCACAGGAAATAAACTTGTCTTCTAATACTTTAAAAGTTGTGGTTCCCTCTCCCACAAAAATAATAATCCTTCTTACAGATATTGTTAATTCAGAAACATTTAAAGAATCTAAGTCGCAAAATGAAAATGAATCTATAGCAAATCACTCTGATTTATAATTTTGATTTAAGAAAAAATGCTATATCTATTTTTCTCTGATTTATCAGTGTGAACTATAATACAAAGGTACAAATTATTTTTTATAAGATTTAGGTTTGTAAGTGACTAGTAAGTGAATCTGCACTGCTTTTCCTGACTTACTGATCAAATAAGCTGGCATTTCTATTGATGTTTAAGCTTATGAAAAATGTAAATTTGAGTTCAATTAAATTGAATCACAATACTGACAGAGGCTTGTATATAACAGTGATTATTGTTTTGCATTTCTTAGCTTGACTACAACTGCTGAGTTCTTTGGTAATTTAAAATCTTTGTCTAATATTTAATAAAAGTAATTAATGGATAAATTTTCCATACCTAGATACTAATTACTTAAGATTGAATCCTGAAACATGGACTATGCATTAAAGATAAATTTAAGATTATATACTTTTGCTTCTTGGTCTTATACTCGATTGAATGGCAATAATGTTGAATAATGTTTATCAATGTGTTCATCAATTTTGCTACTGTAAGAAGGTGAGTCTATAGAACGTTGTGTTTGTGTACTTATAAGCTTTGCTTGTCTGCTAACATACTTGTATATGACAGTTTTCACTTGTCTGCCTCTCGGTATTGTCTATGAATAGAAATTACTTTGGTGAAAAATTACAGTTAACACGGGTGGGTGAAATTATACTAGGAACAATAATGACAGAAATATAACTTCTTGTTTTTTGTTTAAATTTATTTAATTTATTTATTTATTTTTGGCTGCGATGGCTCTTTATTGTTGTGCACCGGCTTTCTCTAGTTGCAGTGAGCGGGGGCTACTCTTCCTTGTGGTGGGCAGGCTTCTCATTGCGGTGGCTTCTCTTGTTGTGGAGCACAGGCTCTAGGCACGTGGGCTTCGGTAGTTGTGTCACGCAGGCTCAGTAGTTGTGGCGCACGGGCTTAGTTGTTCCATGGCATGTGGGATCTTCCCGGACCAGGGCTCAAACCCGTGTCCCCTGCATTAGCAGGCGGATTCTTAACCACTGCGCCACCAGGGAAGCCCAACTTCTTTTTTTTTTAAAAAAAGAGTTTAAACTTTTACTGTCAATTATTATATTAATGTAAATATTATGTTAATGCTTTCGCTCTGTTAAAATGAAAATTTGTCTTAGAGTCTTAACACGGGATAGTACAGAGTTACTCTTTATCTTCTATACAAGTGTGTCCATTAGCAGAGGCTTTGTATTCTTCCAGTATAATTGTTTGTTTTTATGTTGACTTTATCATGTCCTCAATTATTAAAAACACTTATTTCTTTGCTTATGAATGTGCCGTTTCCAGAAAATCATGTCTCTCTCTTCTATGACAATAAAATAAAATATTTTATGGTGCCTTTAATTAAATAGGTAATAGAGTATTGTTTCTCTGTCAGTCATAATACAGTATAAGCCAGTTACAAATCTTCTTTGGTAAACTCTTCACTTTTGACTTTCAAGTTTCAACCCTAAATTAAAAAAAAAATTAAAATTTCCCAATATTTTTCACAAGTAAAATTATTTTTGAAATTACCTAGAGAACTCCTGGAAAATCATAAATTTGGTGTTTTGTCTTATAAAAAGGGGTATGCTAGAAATATTTAGGTTGGTTGATATGCTCCATATTTCTTAATTAGCTCAAAACTATTATCAAATCTGATGAGATACACAGCCTTCCCTGGTTAACATGGGAGAAATGTCAAATCAGAAGAATTGATCCATCTTTCTTAGGTTTTTCTAGGTAAAATACAATTGACATAATGTTTTAAAGTGTGTGAACTTTATATGAAGGATCCTGGGTTGTTGTCAATACCCTTGCTGTCTGGACAATATTCAACTCTATAGGAGAGAGGATAACTTGTAGATTTTCTTTCTACAGAGATGCAAATAAATTCTGATTAATGGAACATATAACCTAAAAGGTTATGAGTTTTTGGATCCTGTTGATTATTAAGTAATTTTGCATCTCATCTAGAAACCTTATTCTGACATTTATTTATTGATTGAGTGTGTATATATGTATGTATTTGTATGTGTGTGTATGTGTATATATATATACACCTATATACACAGTGTATATATATATATATATATATATTCTGAAATGCTTTTTGAACCAGTTATAACTTCTTCAATTCAGTTTCTCTCACTAATCAATGAGTTGAATAATATTTCTGACATATGGTTATTTTATATATGTATAAGAGTCATGGTTTCTTTATGATATACATTGTGTTAGTTGTGGTAAAATACACATAACATTTACCATTTTAACCATCTTGTACTGTACAATAAAGTAGCATTAAATACATTCAAAATGTTGTATAGTCATTACCAGTATCTAGTTCCAGAACTTTTTCGTCACTGCAAATGGAAATCTTTTCAAAATCGTACCTTAACACAATAAATATTTATTCAGCATTTTTATGTTATTTATTCATTCATTTACTTATTGGCCAAGCACTATTCTAGGTGCTGGGATACAGAAATGAATAAAACAAACAAAAACTCCCACACTTATGTGGTTTACATTTTAACAGAGGAGAGAAAAATGAAACCAGAGAATTAAGTAAAATATGTAGTATTTTAGATAGGGATATGTGCAAAAGAGGAATAATACATGGAAAGGGCACTTATGAAGTATCAGAGTCAGGAAGTTGCAATGAAAAAGCTTCACCGAGAAAGTGACATTTGAGGAAATATCAAGAAAAAACAAAGTAAGGGCATAGACCATGTGAATATTGGGGGTGGAGGAAGCCTTCTAGGCAAAAGCAAAATGAAGGGTAGAGGCTTACAGTGGAAGGTTCACTGGTGTGGTTAAGAAACAGCAAAAGATTGGTATGAGAGGGATTATCAAGGTGGAAAGTAGTAGGAGATAATCTCAGAGTAAAAATGGGGTACTAGATTATAAGTATAAATCAGCATAAATCATTTGCTTTTAATCTGAATTAGATGGGAAACCACTGGGGGACTTTAAGCAGAGAAATGGTGTGATGTGACTTATGTTTTTAAATAATTGTCATGAAGGTTGTGTTGAGAACAGATCAAGTGAAGCAAGGCGGTCAATTTGAAGACTATTTCAATAATCTGGGTCCAAGATAATGGTGTCACAGATAGAGCGGCAGATAGAAGGTGAAAGATGTTGTCTTTTCTGGATACAGTTTGAAGGTAGAGTCAGAAGGACCTGCTGGGGCATCAGTGTGGATTTGTGTAAGAACTAAAGTATTTGAGGATATCTCCATGTTATTTTATTTGAACAACTGAAAAAATGAAGTTCCCATACTGAGATGTAGAAGATTGAAAGAGGAGCAGATTTGAGGGGAAAAGCAGGAGCTCAGATTTGGAAATGTTAAGGTTGAGATGTTTGTTGAGACTCAAAGTCTCTTAGACATCTACCTAAAGTTGTTAAGTAGGAAGATGATTATATGCATTGAGAGTCTGGGGAAGTGATCCATGCTGGAGATATTCATTTGAAATTTATCAAAATGTAGACACTATTTAATTCCATGAAAATTCATTAGATCATAAAGGCACAGAGTATACATGGAGTAGAATTAAGAACCAAAGAGAGACTCTGGGTTGACTCAATATTTAAAAGGCAGGGACATGAAGAGGAACCCCCAAAGAGGTTTGAGAAACCAGAGCAGCAAGAGCAAAACTGGGCAAATGATAGAAGCCTGAAACCTCTCTAAAGTCAGGGGCTGAAACCAAGCCAAGATATGGAACCAATGTCTCCACCCACACACAGGGGATGAAGTAGGTCCCTCTAACATACCTGAAGTTCAACTTTGTTTGTCCAAACTATTTTTAAGGTATTTTACACACACACACACACACACACACACGCAAATCAAAACAGCTTACCACTATCAAGACAGAATAAAATAAGACCTCTCTTAAAATGGAAGGAAAAGTGGCAGCAAAGTTAGTATCCTTTAAACACAGAATCACCTTTAAATGGAAAGGAAGCTATGATGTACATCACTAGGATCTAAAGCATTTCTGTTTATCTAGGCACCATGCTGTGAATTATTTCCCTTCACTGCTAAGAGAAGCTAGGCACTCAGAATATTTATAACATAGGGTGTTAAGCAGAATCCTGTCTTCCCACTAATCAAGTTAAACGAGTCTTAAGACAAAGAAATTTTTCTGCATGATGGAAAGTAACAAATTTCCTGTGCTATTGTTCTTGCCATTTAATGTCCATGATAAGAATTCTCTACATTTCATTTTTATTGCTTATATAAATGTAAAGTTTTATGCTTGTTAACATCGCAAAACATTTAGAAAAGTATAGGAAGTCAGAATGTGTGGTTAGTTTTTACGATACCACTGGTTCATTAATTAGACTTATTGTAAATATTTCAGATTTAACTGAATGTCAAATTAAAACCAAAATGCTGACATTTAAAATGTGTGTTTTGAAAAATTTTTTAATCATAACTATCCTTTTCACCTCACATCATGAAGGTTTCAATAAGATTTCTATTTTTTGGAACAATAGGTCAGAATTTTTAATTCTCTTTCAGAAGCTTAAATAAAATGAATGTGTTTCTGAAGTATTTGTTCTTCAATCTCCCCACAGACTGTCATGTATAAGATTAAACCACATACGAAAAAAATAACCGCAGGCAGGAAGAGTGGGATTCTACAAACAAAGGTGAGCAAAATATCTTAAAACATGTTGAAAACCTTAAAGATTCTAAAAATAATAACAAATGCGTGCATACTTCACGTGGTTTGGGATAGGAAGTGGGAATTCAAAGAAAGGTTAAAACTTGTTAAGGTCCTTTTCTTCAGGAAGGGGATTGATGTGGTGACTTACTTTAGAACATATTACTAAAATATTAATATAAACATGGTTATTAGTTATTGGTAACTATTTAAACAACAGAAAAAGGACACCTAACTTCTATACCTTTGTGTATGTTGGAAATTTAATAAAAATTTTAAAAATTTCTCACATACAACTGTTTAATGTATTATTCATGTGTATGCATATATATTTATATGTTAAAGTATAAAATATTATTAGGAAGCAAGCACTAAATTCATGATAGTGGTTATCTCTGATGGGGGTCCTATCAGAATTGGTTGGGGATTCAGAATAAGGAGAATGCTTCCTCTTATACAGCAGAGCCTTAAGGCTTCTTGTTATTTTAGAAGGACAGGGTCAAGTGCAATGGAATAGCTCATTTCCCCACCTATGAGTGATTTGGCGAAAGGAAAGAAGCGAAAGAGAGGAGAGTAAAAAGCCATCAGACTTGTGTTTCCAGAATTTTCATCTCCAGGTTTCCGTCGTTTGTTGAGGGTAGCATCTAGGAATGTTAGATAAGTTGAGGGCAGGTCACACTATTCCAGGTTGATCTTTCAGTTCCCAGGTAGAAGGCTCTCTCAAAAGTTGCCTAGTATGTACCAACTTGAAGCATGATCATAATAAAATGAACATGGTAGATCTTTTTAGCTGGGCTGAAGCTGACCTTGATGTTTCTCTTTCTTAAGAGGCTCTTAATTCCTATATGGTAAGAATTGTGACTTATGAGCAGTGGGGCTGCCATGACAAGTTAAGGTGACAAGTTAAGGTGACTCCAAAGCTGAGGCTGCAGTAGAGGATATGGCAACTGGTGGGAATATAAAATGAAGCAATTTGAAAACCAGTCTGGCAATTTTTAAAAGAGCTACACATGAGTACCATACCACCCAACTATTACATATTTACTCTGAATAAATGAAAAATACAACCATAAAAATATTTGTACATGAGTGTTCATAGCTTTATTCATATAGTTCATATAAAGTTCATATAACTTTATTTGTAATAATAGAGCTGAAAACAACCCAAATGTCCATTAATCAATGAATGAATAAACAAACTGTGATATACTCATATTTAACAAGAATTAGTACATCCAGCCATTTGAATGAGTCTCAGAATAATTAGGAGGAATGCAATAAACTGACAAAAAAGAGTGGATAGTACATTATTCAATTTTTATAAAATTCTAGAAATTGGAAACAAATCTAGAGTGATAGCAGATATTTTCCTGGGGAATGGGTGGGAGTTATGATGAAGGTTGGATTATGAAAGGGCAGAAAGAAACTTTGAAGATAATGGAAATGTTTATTATTTTGGTCATTGTGATAGTTACTTGGGTTTGTACAAATGTCACAACTTATCAAGATGTACAGTTAAATATGTACAGTTTATTGTACATCAATTATATCTCAAGAAAGCTACAAAAAATATGTAAAATATGCCAAACACTCAGCAAAGGGTAACTGAGGTTTTGTGCTCCACATGCACTGTTGACACATAGAAGTGTACTACAGTTCCAGTCACTATGAGAATACATACTCCCTCTGTCCTTTCTCTACAGTTATTTCACTCAGCTGAACATAGATACCATCACAATGTGTACACAACCTATATTTTAAAGACAATATAGCATAATTATGCTAATGACAAAAACTAAAAATAGATAAATCATATTCATCGTATATTAATGAGTGGCAATAACCAGTGTTAATGAGTATCTGAAGTGGCTACTCTCATCCAATACTAATGGTAATAACTTACTAGAAAAAATTATCACAATGCTGATCACAGTTCTAGAATTCTACATTGCTATTAACAGACACTTGCAATTAGACTCATGAAATACCAATAATAATTAAGATGTTCATTGTAATTAAAATACAAGAATGTTCATTGTAGTTTTGTACATACTAGTAAAGTGCTGGGGGAAACTCCATAAAAGTAAATGATCATTTATATGGCATTTTTGATAAATTACATATGCAATGGAATAATATGCAAGCAGAAAGAATAATATTTTCTAAAATTGATTTAAGTCGGAGTTATTGTGAAATAAATAATACTATTTTTTCTCTTTCAGTTTGCATTTCAAAGTACAGAGCAAGCTTCCTTAATACAGATCCCCCCTTGTCTCTCTCTTTGTCTCTCTGTGATTACTCAGAGGATTAATCTCTTAGAGTCAGTTGCTAACTGACACTTGTCTGCAAGCTTTTGTCCCATTTCCCTCCTTTTCCTCTTCTCACTTCACTTCTTTGCTTTCCTTTGTGCTTTTGTGAGTCAGGGAACAGCATCTAGTGGCAGGTCTTTCCCCAAAGGGAGGACAGTCATAAGCACATCCATTGCTCAGTTTCCTTGTCTTCACCTCCTGGGAAGTCTGTGAGGTAATCTTGTTAGTATATAGAACTACAATTATTTTTACACTTATCTTGTATCCTGTGATGTGCCTGAACTCATTTTTTATTTCTAGGATTTTTTTGGGGGGTACATTCCTTGAGATATTCTACATAGACAATCATGACATCTGCAAATAGGGATGCTTTTATTTATTTATTTCTGATCTATATGCCTTTAAAAAAACATTTCTTTCTTATTGTACTAGGTAGAACTTCTAATACCATGTTGAATAAAAGTGTTAAGAATAGACATCCTTGCCCTGTTATCAAGCTTAGAGGGAAA
The DNA here is from genome assembly GCF_003676395.1 of Aethalodelphis obliquidens. NCBI lineage: Eukaryota > Metazoa > Chordata > Mammalia > Artiodactyla > Delphinidae > Aethalodelphis > Aethalodelphis obliquidens. Next base: position 64,999,711 of record NW_020837946.1, on the reverse strand, counting down.
GCATTTAGTCTTTCACCATTAAAAATAATAATTGTAGGGTGTTTGTACAAATTTCCCTTTTATTCCTACTTTTCTGAGAGTTTTTATCATAAGTTGATGCTGAATTTTATCAAATGATTTTTCTGCAGCAATTGTTATGACCATGTGATTTTTTTTAGCCTATTATTATGCTGGGTTACCTGAATGATTTTTGAATATTGAGCCAGCCTTTCATCTCTGGATTAAACCCCTTTTAGTCAAAGTATTTAATTCTTTTTCTATATGCTCAATTTTATTTGCAATATTTTGTTAAGGATCTTGCATCTATATTCATTAGGGATGTTGGTCTGTGTTTTTATCTTTTTGTACTGTATTTGTCTGGTTTTGCTGCTAGGGTAATACTAGTGTCACAAAATTGAAAAGTGTCCCCCTCTCTTTTATATTCTGGAAGAGACTGTGTAGAACTGGGGTTAATTCTTCTTTAAAAATTTGGTAGAATTCTCCAATGAATTTATCTGAACCTGGATATTTCTTTTTGGGGGTGTTTTAAAATTATAAATTGAATATTCTTAATAGTTATTGGGCTATTGAAATGATCAATGTCATCTTGGGTGACTTATGGTAGTTTTTGTTTTTTGAGGAATTTGTCTATTTCTTCTAGGTTGTCAAAGTTATGTATATGGAGTTGTTCATAGTATTCCCTTATTGTGCTTTTTTTTTTTTTGTCAGCTCTTTTTTTTTTTAACATCTTTATTGGGGTATAATTGCTTTACAATGGTGTATTAGTTTCTGCTTTATAACAAACTTATTGTGCTTTTGATGTCTGGTCTGCAGCAACTGCAGTGACAGTCTCTCATTTTGAATACTGATAATTTGTCTTTTTTTTTCTTTGTCATTATTGCTAGAGGTTTGCCAGCTTTTGGTTCTTTTAATATTCTTTAATGTTTTCAATTGCACTGACATGTTCTTATCTTAATGATTTACTTCCTTCTACTTGGTTTGGATTTATTTTGCTTTTCTTTTCCTAGTTTCTTTAGGTGAGAGCTTAGACTATTGATTTGATACTTTTCTTCTTTTTAAATATAAGCATTAGTGTTATGAATTCCCCTCTGAGCACTGCTTTAGCTACATCTCATACATTTTGTAGCTACATTTTAGCTACATTTTAGCTACATTTTAGCTACATCTCATACATTTTGGTATGTTGCATTTTCATCTTTTTTCAGTTCAATGTAATTTTATTTCCCTTGAGATGCCCTTTCTGGTCCTTTGATTATGCAGAAGTATGTTGTTTAGTTTCCAAGTGCTTGAATATTTTTCTGTTTATCCCTTTATTTATTTATCCCTTATGGTTGGAGAACACACTATTTGCGATTTAGTTTTTAGAAGGTTAACTATGATATCTCTTGACCTGAATTCCTTTGGGTTTATCCTGTTTGAGTTTAGCTCAGCTTCTTGAATCTGTAGCTGTATGTTACTGACAAATTTGGGAAGTTTTCAGGCATCATCTCTTTGGGTATCTTCTGGTTCCATTTTCTCTTACCTCTCTTCTCCTTCTGGGACTCTGATGGTGTAGATGTTATACCATCTATATCTGTTATCTCTTGTTATGGTCCCTCAGGACCATATTCATTTTCTCTCTATTCACATTCTCTCTGCTCCTATCTTGTAGTTACTGTGGTTCCATCTTCATGTTTACTGATTCGTTATTCTTTTCCCTCCATTCTCCTGTTGAGCTCCTCAGCTGAATTTTCTATTTTGGTTATTGTATTTTTTAGTTCTAAAATTTACATTTGGTTCTTTTTATATCTTTTATTTCTTTCCTGAGACTTCTGAAGAGGTAGGGGGGAGGGAGGTCAGTATATATATGACTTTGGTAAAGGCAGTATGTGCAGTCAAGCACACATCTCAGTGGAAGGTTGTTTCTAGTCATGAGGAGCAGATGTCTCTGTTAATGATTTTAGTGCTTTGCTAGGCATGAGAAGATTCAAGAAACTGGATTCATAACAGTTTTTCCTGAAAATATCTATCTGAAGGCCTCTTCTGCCAGTTTTTCCCAGAGCACGGAGTGCCTCATTCCTGATCTCTGCCCTGAACTCCTTTAAGGGCATGTTAAACGTCAGTGACTGTAGTGGTTAGTGACCTAATCCTTGTACACCTGGATGGCGAGTGACATTCTGTAGTTGGCAACAAGATTGTTGGTAGAAATATTGCTGTTGAAAGCACTGCTGGTGAGAGCATATTTAAGATAGTTTAAAAGTCCGTGACTGTCAAGTCCAATGTTTCTGGCTTCCTCAGGGCTATTTTCTTTCACTTCATTTTGTTCCTTCGAGTGGGCCATACTTTCTTGTTTCTTTGTACGTCTTGTGATTTTTTTTTAAACTAGCTATTTAAATATTATAATGTAGTAACACTAGAAATCAGATTCTCCACTTTTCCCAGGGTTTGCTGCTTTTTTGATTATCGAAAGCTGTAATAATCCATTTGTTTAATGATTTTTACTATTTTCAGAGATTGTATTCCTTGTGTGTTTTGGTTACTGAAGTCTGTTCTTAGCTTGTGTTCAGCTACTGTTTTGAACAGATTCCTTGAATGCCAGGAGCTAAAACAATAAACAAAACCTCCCACCTCTCCCAGCCTTTGCAGGTTGGTTCTGTGCTAGAGTGCTCCTTTAACACCTAGCCAGGCTTGCACTGAGACTAGGTAAAGGCCCAAGAAAAAAACTTAGGCTTTTCTCAGATGTTTTGGAGCATGCATCTTGCACTGGGCATGCACAAGGCTTTCTGAAGTTCTTCATATTAGTCTACTTTTGAATGCCCTACTTTCCCAAAGAAACTCCTGTTTTTCCTCCTAGGCCTCAGGTTATCTATCTATGTCTCAGCTGTAATCTTTTGCTGCAGTGTGTCCATTTTAGAATGTTTTTGAGTAATTCCCCTACTTTCCAGGCCTGAGTGAGTTCTGATTTAGATGAAACAGAGGCTAGTGCCTTGTGTCAGCCCTTCAGATAGCTCCTGACAGGTTAGAACAGATATACACAGTAATTGAAGGGTCAGGTTGGCTTGCTCCCACCTCAACCAGGGGTTAAGATCTCACACTGGAAATGCAAGACTTCCATGTCCCAGACTGCTGCTGAGCCAGGGAGGGGGTCGGCCAAGGGCAAGTAAAAGCACCACAAAGTTCTCCTACCATTTAAAGTTGTTTTTTCTTGATTTAGCATTTGCTTGCCTGCTGTAAACCTTTGTTTTCCAGAGTTCTAACAAAGTTAGTTCCAATAGCTTCTGTTCTTTTTTGATCTGTTGGGGGACAGGAGCTTGGAGGTTCTACTCCACTGTTTTGCTAACATCACACTTCACGTTTTAGTTTAGAGTATATTACCCTGATGATTAAAGATGTTCTTCTAGAAGTTTTTGTCTTATGTATTACATTTATGTGTTATGATACATTGGACTTGGTTTTTATGTATGGTGCAAAGTATGGATCAAACTTTGATCTTTTGTATATGGATATTCTATTGTTCCAGTACTGTTACAGCAGGCAGGTAGCTAGATATGAGCAGAGAAATGCAGGCAGGGGCCAGGTGGCAGGAAATCATGCATCTTGTAATCAGCGGGGGTCCATGGGCAGACAAAGAAAAGCAGGAACCTCCAGACTGACAGCAGACCACGCAGTTTGGGTGATAAGTGTCCTGGAGGCACACAAAGAAAGGTGGATAAAGGTCGAATCTCCTGCTTCTGAATGTAACCTCTTGCTCATTATGCTTTCATTACAAGAAAATTATCCTTGCAGAAAAGAAGTACTCATCATGCACCTACGTCATGACAATTCTGATCTAAGCTGAATGAGAACAAAAATCCCTCCCCTCCTCAGGAAGTTGGAGCTGGGATGAAAATCTGGGAATACGACCCCCAAACTCCTCCTTCCTCAATGAATATTCCGCCCCTTCATTTGTATGCCCCACATAACCAGCTTGCCAAAGAAACCCAGGGCACCTCCTCACCTGTCTGCCTGCTCTCCCTCTGAGAGTATATTCTTGCCTAAATAAATCCTTATTTTACTCTCTTAACTGAATTCTTTCCACGGCGAGGCAAGAAACTTAAATTCACTGGGAACAGTACCATTCATTGAAAAAAAACTATACTTTCTCTACTGAGAAAATTGAGTGGAAGGTACAGAGATTTCCCATTTGTCCCCCCTTCCCCAATACACGCATATCCTCTCCCATTAACAACACTGCCCACAAGAATGGAACATTTATTACAATAGATGAACCTACACTGACACATCATTATCACTCAGAGTTCGTCGTCTACATTAGGGTTTACTCTTGATATTGTACATTCTATGGATGTAGACAAATTTATCGTGACATGTATTCACCATTACAGTCATTTCACTGCCCTAAAAATCCTCTTCTTTTTCAAAGTTGGTTTTTCTAGGTTATTTGCATTTCCATTTTAATTTTAAAATCAGCTTGAAAATTTCTACCAAAATGTCTGCTGAGATTTTGACTGGGGTTGGTTCAATCTATAGGTCAATTAAGGGAGAATTTATATGTTAACAATATTGAGTATTTCTGACTGATAGATATGGCAGATCTCTTCATATACTTATATTGCCCTTAATTTCTCTCAGCAATGTTTTGCAGGTTCTAGTGTACAGATCTATACGTCTTTTGTCAGATTGATTCCTATGTTTCATATTTCCGGTGCTATTGTAAATAGTGTTGATTTTATAATCTCAATTTTCAATAAGATTCAATAAATCTCAATAAGTTGTTAGTTGCTAGTATATAGAAATAGACATAACTTCTATGTATTGATCTTGTATCTTAAAATTTTGCTAAATTCACTTATCAATTCAGTAATTTTCTTGTAGATTCCATATGATTTGTTACAAAAATAATTAGGTGATCTGAAAATGAAGGCATTTTCACTTCTTCATTTATAATTTCTTTCTTCGTTTCTCCTCTCTCTCTTTCTCTCTCTCTCTTCTTTGTTTTTTGGTCTTATTGCACTGGCAGTATATTTTATTTTAACTGAAAGCACAGATCTAACGGTATCCTATGAGAATAAAACATGGATACGCATCCATGTTGGGATTCCAAAGGATACAAAAAAAGAGCCACAGAATAAATATGGTGCATCCTCTAAGAATATCAAAATTGGTGGGAAGAGGGGATTTGGATTTTTACTTTTTAAAGCATTTGTAACTTGCATGTATAATCAAAACCAGGAAAATCTTCTTTTCCAATGTTAATAAATCTTGGGAGAAATGAATTCTTGTCTTGTAAATATCTAGAATCAGACTACTTCCCGCTCTCTGCCACTTCTCATAGTCATCTCCTACTTGGACTATTTCACTCGTCTCCCAACTGGTCTCCTTGTTTCCATTCGTTACACTTTAGAGTTTATTTTCAATGACAGTATCCAGAGAAATCCTTTCAAAATGTTACGGAGACCATGTTACCCTCATTAAAATACTTCAGTGGCCTCCCTTTTCACTTACTGTAAAATCCAGTGGCCTTACAATAGTCATTAAAAGGCTATATGTGATCTGGCTCCCAAGTAAGGTTTCTGACTATGTCACTTACCACTTTCCCTTTATTAGTTACTCTGCTTTAGTTACAATAGCCTTATTTTTGTTTCTTGGATATAGCATTAACACTTCCATGTCACGGTCTTTGCATTTTCTGTTCCTGTTCCCTGGAATGCTTTTTACTCAGATATCTACATTATTTGCTCTATGATTACACTTATGTTTGTTCATTTACTGCCTCACCTAAGAGGCCATATCTAACCACACAATATGAAACATACCATTCTCCATTTATCTGACTCTGCTTCTTTCTGTTTTCTGTGTTGCGGTATTTACTCCCTGTCTTGGTTTATTTCTATTTTTTTTTTTTATTGTATGTCTCACCACAACTAGATTATAGGTTGTGTGATAGTAGGGATGGTGTTTTGCTTACCGCTGTATCCCTGGTGCTTAGAATAATGCCTGGCATAGGGAGGGTTTCAATATATATAATTTATTTATTTATTTATTTTGAAGTATAGTTAATTTACAGTGTTGTGTTAGTTTCAAGTGTATAGCAAAGTGATTCAGTTATACATATATATTAGATAGATAGATAGATACATATTTTTTTTCAGATTCTTTTCCATTGCAGGTTATTACAAGACATTGAGTATAGTTCCCTGTGTGATATGGTAGGTCTTTGTTGTTTACCTATTTTATATGTAGTAATGTGTATGTGTTAATCCCAAACTTCTATTTTATCTCCCCCTCTCCACCTACTATCCCTTTTGGTAACTATAGGTTTATTTTCTATATCTGTGAGTCTATTTCTGTTTTGTAAATAAGTTCATTTGTATCATTTTTTTAGCTTCCACGTGTAAGTGATATCATATGGTATTTGTCTTTCTCTGTCTGAGTTACTTCACTTAGTATGATAATCTCTAGGTCCATCCATGTTGCTGCAAGTGACATTATTTCATTCTTTTTTATGGCTGAGTAATATTGCATTGTGTGTGTGTGTGTGTGTGTGTGTGTATAAACACACACACACACACACACACACACACCACATCTTCTTTATCCATTCATCTGTCAATGAACATTTAGGTTGCTTCCATATCTTGGCTATTATAAATAGTACTGCTATGAACACTGGGGTGCATGTATATTTTCAAATTAAAGTTTTTATCATTTCTTGATATATGCCCAGGAGTAGGATTGCTTGGATCATATGGTAACTCTATTTTTAGTTTTTTAAGGAACTTCCATACTGTTCTCCATAGTGGCTGCACCAATTTGCATTCCCACCAACAGTGTAGGAGTGATCTTCAATATATATTATTGAATGATGATTCTTTTTGAATGAATAAATTGATTTTACCAGCAATACTGGTATGTAGGGACTGAGATGCTGGCAAGTGATGATCTGGCCATGTGTGATTTCCTAAGGAATGAGTAGATCTGTTTGATACTGTTTAGTGAGCTGGTCAACATAAGAATCAAAATACACTTTAACATATCAGGTTTTCATGCTTCCACAAGTTATACTACAATTAATGTTTGGTCTAAAATCATGGAACCATGTTTACATCCATTCCTTGCCACAGTGAATTATCTAATTCATTTTTGTATGTTTCTTTCTTAACTTACCTTCATGCTTTCAACAATGAACATGAATCAGTGATTAAAACAAGAAATCATGAAACTGATGAATATACTCAAGGTAATAAACAAAATTTGAAAGAACCGCAAACCATCAGATGTATGAAAAGATTTGGCCTCATCTGTGAGACTACTTTAACACAAAGAAGGCTGTAGTTTTTCAACTACAAATAATGAATCAGTAAGAGTAGTCCTAGAATCTTAATATATACACAGTTGCTACTTATATATGGGTTTTATTTTTGTGAAATTACAAACAAATCTAAATATTGCTGTCTTTTCTTTGATAAAAACCAGAGCAATAATTTTATGTAAACATTGCATTTGCAATGTGCAACATTTATGAAAGAAAATATCAAGAATTTTCTAGCAATTAGGAAGAGAAAATTCTTGGCTAGGAGCAATACAGTTTAAAGTAAAAATAAACAAATGATATCTTGCTTGATGCTTCCTTCAAAATGAGTTTTAGGAATCACCTGGGAGAGTTGAAGTTCATATAATAAGAGAAAATTTGACAAAGCCCTTTTTTTGTAATTATAATTTAATCTCTTTAAAGCAAAAAATATTACACCAACTAAAAAAGATTCCCCTATTTTCTGTTTTTCCACAGTTAATTCTGAAGCTTTGAAGTATTTATATGTGAAAACCAGGAGGACACTCCGCTATTAAACATTTCAATGTGATTTTAATTAAAATGGACATAATATATATTTTTCCTATTCAAAACATTGACTGTAGCTGCTTCTGTACTAAACCATACAAAAACAAATTTTAAAATGTAACTAAACACAAACAAAAATAGTTAAAAGCAAACACAGTTTTGTTCCTTATTTTGAAATATCTTTTTGCTCAAATTTCCTCCATATCCACATTAATCTATTATCTTTTTTGTTGGCGAGGACTTTTGTCTTATTCTCATTTCTGCATACACATTCCTATATATCAACTTCCTTATTCCCCCGTGCCTAGAAGAGTATTTTGCATTTTAATATTTCAGTAGACAGATATTGTGTTTTGAAATCCACAATTATTTGTGGTACATAGATATTTGTGGTACATAGATTTGAGGTATGATGAAGCCAATAAAGGACTGTCTCAGCACGTTCAATATATCAATAACCTCATGACAGCTAGATAGATTAAGTCAAATTAATAGCAAAATAGACCATGATATACTGGTTTTCAAATAGTACTTCATCTTCTCATAAATAGGAACTCCACTATGCAGTGTAGATAATATTTATCACACTTTGAGTTTGCAAATTCAAGTGACATATAGATAAAACTCATGAAAATACCTGGAAGAAAAAACAGAATCATATTACCTTTTTGGTTACAAAGAACCTGTTTAGAGAACATCAATATAAGTGGTAAAAAGCTATTAGAAATTTTCTTTTGCTGAAGTGATAAAATTTCTACTTTTAAGTTTGAGATATAAAAGTCCAAAGTTCAATTTTCAACAGAAATTAATTTTTCACATTCTGGCATCAAGAATACACTTAGTCTTGATATCTATCTGTGGTAAGAGGGAAAGCCAGAAGAAAAAGGCAACCTCTAGAATAATTTAAAAGATGTAGTCTCTCTGATCTCCCAAATACTTGAGAGAACAAAAATGGAAAAAAATACCTCTATGAAAAACCCTGTCATCTTTAGAAAAATTACTTCCACTCCATCATTTAGATGCCTTCAGGAACAACTAATATAAGACTGTTTTCATGAACTTGATGTTAATTGTTGGCTAAAATAACTAACAGTAAATTCAGTGTCTCTCACTCTTTTCCTTAGTAACTATTTTGGCTCTGCCTCTTTCCATGTGTTGGTTTCAAAGTGAGGTTGTTATTAAAACCATGGGGTCAGTCCCAAGCTTCAGATTAATTCTTGACAATGAAAGAGAATGGACAAAAGTCATTTAAAGGATTATTTCCAGAAGATAAAAGGAATAATTGTCACAGTTTTCCAGAAAACCTTTTATCACATCCCATTGGTCCAAACTGGGTCACATGTCCAGTCTTAAACCAATCACTGATGAAGGAGGGTGAAGTTATTATCAGTTCAGTTGCACCCAATTTAGCAGCTGGAGGTGAGCTTGCCTTCTCCTGGCACAGAGGGGAAGAAAGGAAGAAAAAGCTAATATCTATAGGGAAAAAAAAAAGGAGCTCTGCCATAGATGAGATAAATGGGAGGAATGGGTGCAATTTCTATTCAATACTTTCAAATTTTGAGATATGAAAGTCAAACATGATAATATGCACTATAACCATATATATTCTTAATGCCAATCTGTAAAGGAAATGCATCTTTATATTCTTGATGCAAATAGATGAATATATTTTTTTGAGAATTGAGCTTTACTGATAAAGTTTCAATTTATATTTAATATTGGGTTGTGGCCAATAATTTTATTCCCATTATAGACTCAGATTGCTAGAAAGGTCACAAAATTTTCTATTATTCCAAACAAAAAGAAAAGATGGCTAAAAACATAAGCTAGCCTGTAAAATAATTAATTGAAATGTTATTCTTTATTTTTTGTGTTATTTATATGTAATGAAGTTCAAAACAGCCCCCAAAGATTAAATGTATATTCATTTGGGTCCATTCCTAACACAGCTCTATTTAGCATTGAAGATTAACATCTTTCATCCTGTAGATTCTATTTTTCTCAGTTCCAAATCCATTAATAAATCAGAAGCGCATCTTTTTGAGAACGTGAAAGTTGGAATATTAGATGAATGCTCTATGTAAAGTATATGGTATATTTGGACTCACTTGCCGTAGTGGTTGGAAACATATTTAGGCCTATAAACTCCAACTTCCCCACCTCCATCTCAACACACCATACACTTTGCCATTTGTTCTGAAGAAATCAACAGGTCTTCTTGCCATGTGTTTCCAGTTAAGGATAAAAAGAAGGTGGTTTGCAATGGGATATACGATGTAAACTTGCCCTCTTGTGCTTTCTTTGCCCAGCTGACAATTCCATGTTCTACTATTGTATAACAAAGAAAAAAATAGGGAATTGTAACTAGTTTTTTTTTAAAGTGCTTCTTTAATTTAAAAAAAATTTCTACAGTGCTAATTCTACTAGAGCTTTTGGCTATAGGTGATCTCAGACTTCTCTTGATGCTAATACTTGCAACAGATTTTTTGCTAATTTGTTCCTACCACTTAGTGTTTGAGGGGCAGCAGTCATTGGTTATGCAAAGGCAGACGAAGAATGCCTAGGGAGAGTAGGGAAACTAAGAAAGAGTGCACTGCTTATGACTGATTTATTTCTGTTTTTCAGTATCACATTTTTAAAGTTAATTATTGATTTCCATTTTTTTAAAGGACAAGTAAGTTGGGGCTATTACTCTAGTGCTAGAAGGAGAAGAAATGCTCTACGTGGCTCTTAGAGTACTGTACTCCAGCCTCATACTCCACCTCCATCATATTTGTTAAAGCCACACTGTTCCTGTTCCTGGTGGTTATTCTTTTTCTGTAATGGTCTGTGATTTCTGCTCTAAGTCCTATCAAATTGCTCAGGGCTCTGTCTGCCTAGCCTTTGCCTGGGCTCTTCTTCCTGGGATACGGTACCTCATTCCTAAGTCATACCTCATTCCTAAGTCATAGTGACTGTGTTAACAAACTGTGGTCTTGCCTTACCTTGGATAGATAAATAGCATTTCAGTTTCCAGGAATCAAACTCTGTCACCATGCTTGCAGTACCCTAAAATTCTTTCTTATGCTCCTACCAATTATAGGAAAATTTTTGGATACAGGCATCATTAAGAAGTTCAAAATTTCCTTCATAAGTCTCATTCGGCTCTAAAAATTCCATTTTTTTGTCCAAACTACAAATATGATCTTACTAGTATATTTACATCCTACAGGAGATTTAATATTACTTTCGATTTGGTGTATTAGTTAACAGATTACCAGCTACTATGCAAATAAACCCTAAAATTTAGTAGTTTATCATTCTAGAAGTTTATTTCTTTCTCATGTTATATCCCAAAACACGTGTTCAGTGGGCAGCCTTACATGAAGCAATTCAAAAAAACAGGCTCCTTTCATTTTATTGTACTGCCATTCATGTATGTTTATGGATACTTCTCCTCTAGCTGGAGGAGAGAGTTCAGAACATCCACCTGTTTCTTATCCTTTTTAGCCTAGATGTGGCACATGTCATTTCTTCTTACATTTTGGGGAAGAATATAGTTCCAGGAGAAATGGAGGCTTGAAAATATAGTTCCTGAAGGGGCAACCTTTTTCCAGAAACCAGTCTATTCTATGAAACGGGAACACAAATTGTTAGAGGACTGGTAGCTACTGGCCAAAAACAGTATGATTAACTAGAGAGATTGTCTTAATAGTCATTCTAGAAAAACACAAACAAATGCTCATCTTGGAAAATAATTCATAACCTGGCAGAAGTAAGATTTGCAGCACTTGGACACTTCAGCTTCTATTTCTTTTATTTATTTAGCAAGTATCTTGTACTGTTCTAAAAAAATAGTGTCTTAGATCCTAAGAGGTTTTATAATAATAAGGTAAGTTTTATTTCAGAAGGGAAAGAATATGCATACTGAGGTTGAACAAACTAGTACATGTAAGGTGGATGGTGATAGCCAAATTTCTCACTCTTTGAAAGGGAAAGCCACAGGCTACAATGAATTATATGGAACTAGACTATTAGAGTTAGAGGCATCAGTATGAACTCATGTTTAACTTAATATAAAGGTACAGATATAGAAGTTGTCCCTTAGTATCCATGAGGGATTTGTTCCTGGAGCCCCCATAGATACCAAAATTTATGAATACTCAAGTCCCTTATATAAAATGGCTGTAGTACAATGAATACAGTCTGCCATCTGTTTGAATCCCTGGATGTGAAACCCGTGTATATGGAGGGCAGACTGTAATTACTGATATGTATGTATATATTTCCTAGCTCAGAGGGCCAAGAAGCAGTGTTAGCACAGTAGTAGTGAGCACACCAAGTACTCAGATTGTGGCGTTCTCTGAAAAAGGGAATCAGGGCTCTTTGGAGAAATGATTGATTCATCAAATACAAGATAAAGCTAGAGCATCTTGTCCTACTAGAAATTAGGGAAGTGCTCAAAAATAAAAGGTGCGGGGGGTGGGTTAGGGGCATGTCAAAGGGACTCAGGAGTCAACGAAAGAGTTCTTAATGACTAGAGCTGGAACAACTTAAGCAATAAAATAAATAATATAGTGTCAGATTGTAAAAGTATAAAATAAGTATCCATGAATAATATTTATATAACTAAATGATCAGATTATAAATAAGTGGTTGAGAAGAGACAAACCTTCCTTATAGAAGACTTTCAAAGAATTTATATGGCTACTTCTAGGACATAGAGCTCAATCTCCTCATTTCTGCTCCTTCCTGAGTACTGGCTGTACTTAGTGACTTGCTTCCTGAGAGTAAAACGTGAAAAGGGGGGAAAGTAACTTTACTTTGAAGAAACATGACAAACTGTAGCTTGGCCAGGTGCAAGATTATCATCATCAGTGATAAGACATATTGATGGTATGTACCCTAGATGTGATGTGAGAATGGCATTTTACCTCTGTGGTTTTCCTTCCCAAAATCAGTATTTCCAAATGAATCATGAGAAAAGCATTAGACAAACTCACTTGAAGAACATTCTACAAAATACCTTAATTCAAGACTGTAAAGGGCTTATAAAATAAGGAAAGAATGAAAAATGGTCACAGACAAGATAAGACTAAGGAGACATGATGACTAAACTTAGTCTGGCATTATGGACTGGTTCCTGGAATAGAAAAAGGACATTAGTGGAAAAACTATTGAAATCTGAATGAAGTGTAGAGCTTAGTTAATAGAAATGAAGCAATGTTGGCTTCTTAGTTGTGATAAATGTACCATGGTAATGTAAGATCTTAACAATAGGAGAAACTGGATGAGGGATATATGGAAACTCTGTACAGTTATTACAACTTTTCTATAATTCTAAAACTACTTTAAAACAAAATTTACTTATACATATCTTAAAAAAATTAAATCTGTATGAATTGACAGACCCCAGTCTGTCATTTTACCTCACAGTGCAATGATCTAGATCAGGGGTCCCCAACCCCTTGGCCACAGACCACTACTGGTCTGTGGCCTGTTAGAAACTGGGCTGCACAGCAGGAGGTGAGCAGCAGTTGAGCTAGCGAAGTTTCATCTGTATTTACAGCCGCTCCCCATTGCTCACATTACCACCTGAGCTCTGCCTCCTGTCAAATCAGCAGAGGCATTAGAGTCTCATAGGAGGGCAAACCCTACTGTGAACTGCACATGTTAGGGACCTAAGTTGTGTGCTCCTTACGAGAATCTAATGCCTGATGATCTGAGGTGGAGCTGAGGCAGTGATGCGAGTGCTGGGGAGTGGCTGCAAATACAGATTATCATTAGCAGAGAGGTTTGACTGCACAGAGACCATAATAAATCAGTTGCTTTCAGACTCATATCAAAACCCTATCAGTGAGTGGCAAGTGAAAACAAGCTCAGGGCTCCCACTGATTCTGCATTATGGTGAGTTGTATAATTATTTCATTATATATTACAATGTAATAATAATAGAAATAAAGTGTACAATAAATGTAATGCGCTTGAATCATCCTGAAACCATCCTCACCCCCCACCCCCCGGTCTGTGGAAAAATTGTCTTCCATGAAACTGGTCCCTGGTGCCAAAAAGGTTGGGGACCGCTGATCTAGATGAAATAAAAATTACATCATGTGCAAGTAAATTCCAGAAACTTAATCCATGATGTCTCAAACAGGCATTCAGCTGAAATGAACAACAGTTATAGATGCCATGAAGAAAACGAGGGGTGAAAAGAGTAATATACAACAATTATACCATTCTTTTATAAACTAGAAAAAGAGAGGAACATCCTACCTTATAAAATTTATTGCATGGAGCCATACGTTTAGGGTCTTTCAGATACTCTGATCAGCAAATGTGAAGGATATAGTAATTCATTATGAAGTAAAATTTTAGAATTTCAAGGGCATTCAACCCCACACAAATTATCTATCTATCTATCCATCTCTCAAACAGTGCTTTTAGTATCCCAAGATAAGTTGCACTATTAAATCTGCTGTTAAAGAGACTGGATTATTTCCTGGATCCTCAATATCTTCATTCATTGTGCTCTTTTTATATCCCAGATAACTGCCCTGATTTATCTAGGATATCTTCCTAGAAGAGCCCTTGAACAATTTTGACGATGTACGTATTTTTTGGAAAAGGACTCAAAATAAGTTTAATAAGATTTATTATGTTTCTTCTAAAAGTTCTGGATAAGAATACTTTAGAGTGAAAAGAATTTAAAACAGAGCATTCTAAGCCTTAGGACGCTGGCTGATCCAATTTAAGACCAGACTCATATTTCAAAAAGACACAGGAAGGACTTTTTCGAGGTCAAAGTCATAGGGAGGGTTTTTTGTAAGAACCTCAGTTTCTGCCATTACAGGACTTGGGAGGCAATTGCTTAGCACACAGATTTTAGAGTCAGGGCTAGAATTGAATCCATTTTCTTCATGTACCATCTATGTGATCTTTGGGCAAATAGGCTTTTTTAATCTCTGATTTTTGCATTTAAAATGGGGAAATGATAGTAATTACTATACCAGGCTAATGAATGAATCAAATGAAATAATTTGGGGGTCATCACAGTGCTTAGTACATAATAAACAATTCAAATATAAAGCCTACAGTTATTAACTGTCCATGATTCCTTTTCCCCAAACTAAAACACTTGGCCTGTTCTTATAATTCCATTATTCCACGTATTAGTAAATGGTGTTACATACAGGTACTACTATCATACCACTCATTCATTGTCTAAGGGGGACCTGGTAGGGGATATAAACTGTCAGGAACTTCTCTATAGCTGATGGCAAAGCTATATCTATCCTGTTAGGGTGTACCTGAAGAGAGTCCACCGATGCTGAACTTTAGCAGCAAACACAGAAAGGAGAGAGGTGATCAGAAGTGCTACAGGGGATATGGACAAAGCACTAGCAGTGTCCTTCCAGTCTTGCAAATAAGTTATCTTCCCTCTTGTCACAGGAAGTGTCCTGGAACACTTTCTATCCTCCACCTTTTGGATTTCAACTCAAATGTCACTGTCTCAGGTAAACTTTGCCTAATTTTTAGTTTGTGGTGATACACATTTAATATTATATCTATTTGCCTAGTGTTTTCTCCTTCTCCCCATTATCCATTGGCATAACCATGCCTACTTTTGCTTATTGTTTTACTTATCTTGGCATACAGCGGGACCTTCAATAAAGGAAAAGTGAGGGCAGGGGAGAAAATGGGAGCCTAAGTGCTTGAGAAGCAGACCCTGGGGGGCATTTAACTTCAAGAAGAATTTCACCACCCTTCCTTGTGATTTGGAGAATTCAGTGCTGAATCAATATGACTCCATTAATTACATGCAGTTTGTAAAGAGAAATTTGATGCCACATATGGTCAGACTGGGTTGTTTTTGCTAATGAGCACAGACGTGTTTAGGAAGTTAAGACAAGCCTATCCCACTAAAGATATTCCATGTTTTCCAAAATTAGTTAAATCCCATCTGAATGAATGCATTTTCAGTTCAATAGCTCACGCCTTCATTCAGCAAGTCTTCATTATTATTATGAATGCTGGCTTTGTGCTGAGCCGTGGAGGTGTGGAAGTTACTGGGGTTACAAAAATATGAGGAAGATATATATTGACTTTTATCATATGTAATCAATTGGAAAAGATATTAAACAAATGAGGACACATATTTACTTCAGAATAGTTGATAAATGATTTGAAGGTAAAGTATGGCCATAAATGATACTAGTAGATAAAATGATATTAATATACAGTTTATATGTTATATACAAAACTTACAGCTAGGATATATAATTTTGGGTTTACTATACAGATGAGAATAGTTGAAATTTTCATTCTCTGATACATTTTGCTGATATATGTCTTTGGAGAAACCAGAATACCTTTATCTACTTTAATATGTAATATACTTCATTCTCATTCCAAATAATTATTATTGTTGTGGTATGCCATCATTTTGTATTGATTTTAGATGTCATTTCAATGCTAAACCTATTTTCCCAAGTAAATCTGTAATGCTCATGTTTTGTGAACAACTTACATTCTTTTGCAAGTAAGGAAAAATATCAGAACACCTTACTCTGTTGTGAGAGAAGAAGGTAAATAAAATTCCAAAATGAAAACAGTTCAAAGAAATAATAAAATTCCATAAGGAAGCCAAGTATATATAAGACATTATAGAAATCAAACAATGAATGTTTAATGAACAATTACTACTGGTAATGTTGTCTAAATAATCAAGTAGATTAAAAGAGTTCATGTAAGACATGATTCCTGACTTTAGTGTGCATTCCAACAGTTGAAGAGATGACGTAATTGCATCACCAACAAAAACATGATGATAGCTGTCATTTATTGAGCATTTGTTGTTTTAAGTACTGTACTTTACATGCATTTCTCTTATTTACTTCAAATAAAACCAGTGAGTTAGGAACTATTATTATCTAGATTTTACATCTGATTATAGAGATTAGATCCTGAAACCTGGTTTAGAGAACCTGACAAGAACTAGTTTGAGGAAGATGGCATTTTACAAAGAAAGGATTATGGAAAATGTTTCTATATCATTTCAGAAAATTGAACAATACACAATATACAAATACCTAATACATAAAATTCTAGATGGATTAAATCACTTAAGGATTTTAATATATTAATTGTTTTGAGAAACTGACAAAAAAATGTAATACTGTGAAAAATAGGCTACTTTTAAAAGGTAATGCAAACAAAGCCCATAAGTAATCAGCAAATTGGACTACAAATTCTTTTTTATTTCTGAATGACAAAACACCCTGAGTGTAAAATTAAAATATAAATGACAGAGTAGAATTTGTAGGTCACCGTGTATGATCAGGCCATTCAAGATGGTGCTCTCTTGCTCTCTGTACCTCCCCTGGTTTACCAGTCCCTGCTTCACTCACATGACTATCCGATCCTCTTAATTATAAAGCTTAATCAGTAACTGCCAGCATGCTTGCTCACTGCCCCAGCTAGTGATTATTCTAATCCTTAGGCCAGAACGGCTTCACCTGTTAGTTTATTAGAGGGAAACATCTGCCCTCCATGATGGTAATTAACCAGAGGGGCTTTGAGGGACGTTCCCCAGCGGCCGGTTTCCCTGGTAACTGAAGTAACCTGACATCAACTACCCCTATAAATGGTAGCCTGCTTCTCCCTGGAGTAGTGAAGAGTGCTGCCATTTTCCGTATACGGTCAGGTTTCACTCCAGGACCTTCGCTTCGGACGGGTAAGATTCCCCTATCCAGTAAACCACTGACATCTATGGCACTGTCTTTGGGCTTTTTGGTCTCGAGGCTGGGCAACTACAAGTCTTGCAGGCCTGCGGCGTGCAGCCCAACACAGAGGAAGCCAGTGTTCCCGCTGCCATGTCTAGAAAACTGAGATAAACTATAACAGTAGTGTTTAAAGCATATAGGATAGCTGTGAAAACAAAGAAGACTTGAACTAAAGTTTCAGAGAGGAAAGAGCTTGCATTTGGTGAGATGACAAGAGCCAACTATTTACTTTCTTGGGGGCATTTTCCAATTCTGAGTTTAAACTGCAGATTACCTTAGTTTTTCCTTAGGGACTGTATGAAGGGGAAGATAAGCCGACAGAGATTTTTTTTTTTTTTTTGCGGTACGCGGGCCTCTCACTGTTGTGGCTTTTCCGTTGCGGAGCACAGGCTCCGGACGCGCAGGCTTAGCGGCCATGGCTCACGGGCCTAGCCGTTCCGCGGCATGTGGGATCTTCCCAGACCGGGGCACGAACCCATGTCCCCTGTATCGGCAGGCGGACTCTCAACCACTGCGCCACCAGGGAAGCCACTGACAGAGATTTTGAAGAACAGTCTAGTGGTATAATGGATGAGAATCTAGACAGGCCATGGCCTTTCTATGTGGAGCCATAGAGAGGGTAAAACCCGTGGCTGGTTTTACCCACAAAGTATAGCGTGGCATATTTAATTGAAGCTGTATGTAGCAAGAACCTAAAGAGGTATGCTCAAAACCTCTCATACGCAGAACTAAACATCCCACTGCCTTTTAGGTCTGAGGCAACAGACTTCCTAGACTATAAATTAAAAGCTTTTGGTAGGGCACATCAAAGGAATAAGGAAGAGCCAGAAGTACATTAAATCTCCTAAAAATGAACCCTAGCTCCCCACCTTGTTCAATCCCTAATTGAATGGATGGAATCAGCACCTCACCCTATCTGCCCATCAGAACCAAGAGGAAACCCTCTTTGGGGGAAAATAACATCAGCTGAAACCTCTGTAGTTTTTTTTTCCATGTACAATATTTAATGTAAAATAAAAATCACAAGCTATGCAAATTGACAGAAAAATGTACTTAAAAATCTTGAAGAAACAGGCAATAGAGTTAGACTGACAGATGGTGCATACATTGGACTTAGCAGGACAAAGACATTAAAACAACTATTATAAATGTTAATTAAAATAGATTAATATATGGACAAAATGCATTAAAAGATGTTTAACTTACCCAGAGAGTTCAAATCTATTCCAAAAAAGGGCTTTCTGGAACTGAAAATGCAGTATCTGAATTGACTGATTCAACACAGTGCAAGGCAGAATTAATGACCTCAAGACAGGTCAATAGAAAATATACAAGCTAAATCACAGGGAAAAAAAGAATGGGAATAAAACTAGTATGGAGTATAAAAGAAATGAGAGGGACATACTCAAATGGGAATGGGAAGCATTCTATAATCTTAGGATTAAGTAACTATACATATATATATATATTTAATTTTGTGATTTTTTCAGAAGCTTTTCTTAGACTTCTCTTCCTCTTAAGTCAACTAGGAAGGCTAGAGGGGTATGAAATTGTCTAACTGAATTGCCCTTCTCCCAGATCAGATAAGTCTCTGGTAAAGTAGTTTCCCCTGAGGTAGGTCTCTTTGATGGATAATGCTGAGCCTATTTCAAAATAGGCCTGTCTGAAGCACAAGTAAAGTTGTCTCCAATCTTCACCATAAGAACT
The DNA here is from genome assembly GCF_003676395.1 of Aethalodelphis obliquidens. Classification (NCBI taxonomy): domain Eukaryota; kingdom Metazoa; phylum Chordata; class Mammalia; order Artiodactyla; family Delphinidae; genus Aethalodelphis; species Aethalodelphis obliquidens. Next base: position 64,980,421 of record NW_020837946.1, on the reverse strand, counting down.
GGAGTTTCTTGATGATAAAACCCATGAAAGTGTGAGGGCTCCCCAGGAATTTTTAATCTTTAATCTAGTCCACACTCAGCCTCTAGTATTAGTCAATTATGATTTAAGGGTTCGTACAGGGTCCAGCTGGTAAACTGATCTCAGCTGTGATTCTTTATATTCACCTGTCTCTCCAGCTTTCAAGGCAGCAGTTGGCCCTGGGACCTAAAATCTCTGATGGATCTAAGAAGAATGTCGACTTTCAGATTGTGCCATGATGACTTCCAAGCTCTTGACGTATCAGAACTGAAATCGTAAGACGTGATTACTTTTCATTAGTTTTTTGTTTTGTGGCTTTCCTGACAACACTAATACTATACTTTCGCACTGTAAATGTATGTGAATGAAGCCTGTTGTTACAAATTCTTGAGACTTTTTTTTTCAGTCTAAGATGAGACAGACAAGATTTTTTAAAGTTTTTCTTGGCCATAACATGTTTTCTAGTCCTGTTTTTTAATAAATTTATCTATTTTTATTTTTTTTATTTTTGGCTGCGTTGGGTCCTCGTTGCTGTGCACGGGCTTTCTCTAGTTGCGGCGAGCAGGGACTACTCTGTTGCGGTTCGTCGGCTTCTCATCGCTGTGGCTTCTCGTTGTAGAGCATGGGCTCCAGGCACACAGGCTTCAGTAGTTGTGGCTCGCGAGCTCTGAGCGCAGGCTCAGTACTTGTGGTGCATGGGCATAGTTGCTCCGTGGCATGTGGGATCTTCCTGGACCAGGGAATTAATCTGTGTCCCCTGTATTGGCAGGCACATTCTTAACTACTGTGCCACCAGGGAAGCCCCTCTAGTCCTTTCTTTGAGTGTGTTGTCTTTTACAATTCCTGTTTTATTCAGAGTTCTCAATTCCTATGTCTTATGTTGTTCTAGCTCAGGGCCTTACCTTTGTCCTCTAGAAATAAGATTAGCAAAAGCCCTTAGCCACAAATTCTGAACCTACTTAGCACTGTGGTTTCCTGATCCTGCTTCACTCTCGGCCCCTTACATAATTGCATGTTCAGATGGCAATTTAAAGGTTGGTTATTCCATTATTTTTAACCCAAAACATCTATGTATTTTTTTTTGCAAGCGTATTTTTAGTTTCTCTTTAGATACCCCAAACAGGTCAACAAATAATCTGAAATCTCGTTCCCTTCCGGTTCATAACTGTGTTGTGGAAAGTTCAGATTATACAATAAGTGATGCTTGGATCACCGGACTGTTGTAGCTATAATTCATTAATGGAAGCAATTTTTAAACCTACATGTGCCAGGCAGGTGGAATGCAAGAATGAGCAGGACAGCATTAGTTAAATTTCATTTCCTCTAAGATCTTTCTATCTAAAGAAAGTGTTAGGAAAAATCTTCCCTTCTTGCCTTCTCGGTTCTTTGGCTGGTCTAGTAATTAAATTGACATAAAATACATCAATAGGAGAAAAACTAATTTTGTATGTATGGGAGCTCCATAAAAATGAGACTCAAAGAAGTGACCAAAGCAGGAAACTCTTAGATCTTTTATACAAACAATACATCTGTGAAGAACTGACAAGACAGAGGCTGGGTTTGGGATTGTAAATTAGTGAAGAAGTTAATAAGGTTTATTTATACAGTCTTCTTTGCCCTAAATTCCCTATTTCTGGTGTTAGGATGTCTTCCACCTTCCTGATACAGTATGGGTTACTTTTCACATGAAAGATTTTATTTCCTGCTTTTGGCAGGGTGGGGGTGGGGGGAAAGAGTTTGAGTGTCAGTGTCCTTTTTTGCTGTTTGTCAGGTGACTTTAATTCAGAATAATCAATATGCCCAAATGGCATATTTTGGGCTGATCTATTCTGTTCCCATTCAAAAGACAAATTTAAAAATATGTCTAGAAAAGCAAAGTGCTAGAAGTACATGTATAGAGTGATAACACAGTGAAGAGAGAAATGCTTAAATATGCCTTGTTGGAGTAAACATTATGGTGGATGTCTAAGGGGAAACTGAATGCAGAAGGTGATGATTGAGGGGAAACTTGAAGAGTAACTAGAAATGTTCTGGATCTAAAAGGATATGTAGGGCTATCCAATAATCAGAAACAACAATATGCATAGATAACAAGAGGAAGTAAGTGAATTTCACTGTGGCTGGCACGCTGTGTTGGTAGGAGGTGAGGGTAGAGGAGAAGTATATGAATCAGGCCACATGACGGGTTTTATGTTAAAATGAGTCTGGACTGTGTTTTGAAGATGAAATAGAAAATGTTGAAGTATTTTAAGCAGAAGAATAAGAGCATGGTGAGAAGAAATGTACTTTAGAAAAATAGATGTCTAGAGCAGTGGTTCTCAAAGTTCAGCATGTATCAGTCTCCTGGAGAGATTGTTAAAACCTAATCACGGCACAGAACCCCTGGAGTTTCTAAGTCTGGAGTAGGGTTGGAGAATTTGCATTTCTAACAAGCTTCCAGGTGATGGAGATACTCCTAGTCTGAGGATCACACCTTGAAAATCACTGTAGAGAATGCCTAGACTAAATGAGGGGCAGGCATGGTTAACCAGGCCAATTAGCTAATGTGAAAGCAATAAAAACCCATCAACCAGGCACCAAAAAGTGAAACAAAAACAGCAACAGCAAAATTACTCAATTTAGTTGTGTTTTAGTGTAAAGGAACAAACTTAAAACATCTTGCTGTAGCATATATTCCTAATTGATCATTGTGATCCCCTTTTCTCCTTTCCTTCCTCTCCTTTCCTTTGCTTTCCCTTCATCCATTCTCTTCCTCATTTCTAACTAGTCTATCATGCTCTGAAGTGAGGTACCTGGATAGAGGTCCAGGAAGAAGCAAAGTTAAAATATACAAAAGAAAGGGGGAAATAAGAGCAATAGGGTTACTAAATAATTATTATTCCTTAGTTAATACTTTTGTATGTTATGGTACAATAGTTCATACATTCTTGTGGGCCATCATAATTTCAGCTGCTAAGGCCTCTGACATCTTAGTCTGGTTTTGAGTAAATGATATGAGAAAAGACAAAGTATGAATAAGATGAGGTTAAGGCATTTGTGCTTCTTTCCCCTCCCCAAGTGAGCAGGGGTAACTTGGCTCCTGTAGTTAGGTTTTGATCTATTTAATAGGCCTTTAGAGAGAGAAGTAAATGTATAAACTGAGATTCCTGCAGTATGTAAAAGCACTTATTTTAGTGGTTACCAAGCGAAGACTGCACAAGCTTTAAGTTAAAGTGCAAAATAAAATCAAAGAAAAAAAAAACTGGTGTTCTAGAGTCTGACCCCCAGGTCAATAGGATATAGGTTTCTATTAACAGGTTTTTTGATATTAGCACTCTTAAAAGGTGGTTTGGTCTTGAATGTTAGTAAGCCTTTTGGATAAAAAATGTTACTTACTATATGATTCTGGGTGTAGGACTAGAAAACATCTGTTCTTTTTAATTAATGGATTCACTTCATTGTCATTTAGTGGCCTGCTGGCTTTTAAACTGGTGGGTGTGGGTTTCCTTGGGGATTATTGCCAAGTACAGCCAAATAGAAAAGTGGAGACAGTTTTGGGTGAAATATAGTAGAAAAGAATAGCTTTATTGCTTTGCCAGGCAACGGGGGCCACAGCAGGCTAATGCCCTGAAAACTGTGTCCGTCCCTCTCCCCCACCAGGGGATAGTGAGGAGTCTTATAATGTTTAAGGAGCAGGGTGTGGTCAGCTTATGGACATTCTTCTGATTGGTTGGTGGTGAGGTAACTGGGAGTCAGCATCATCAACCTTATGGTTCCAGCAGGTCTCGGGGCTACATGCTTGTGAGCAGCATAGAGTTAACTTCTTCCACCTGGTGAGGTTTTCAGTATCTGCAAAACAGCTCAAAGGACATGGCTCAGAATATTATCTATAGTCCTTGAGGAAGAACTAAAGGTCCTTGACTTTGTTTAATGGCTAAAGTATTTTGTCTTGCTTGACTGTCTTCCTTTCTTTCTGTGTTTACTCATTTCTGATTAAATTTATTCTTTGACTAAAGTTTTTCTACAGACAAAAGGCAGGCAGAGGACATGGGTGCGGGCTTATTCCTGGGAAGGCCTCATAGCTCCTGCTCGGTCACATTGTTACCCTGTATAGCCTTGGGATAATGTTACAAAACATGGGTCCCAGCAGAGTAGACCAATTTTTAAGATTGTATGTTTGGATTGCTGTGCCTTTGGGATGAGGAAATCAAGTACTACATCTCTGTAAAACTAAACTTTAAAAAAATATCAACAACCCATAGCTTTTCCTTGATTATCTAGAACTCCTTATTGAACTATCAATGTACTTGCTTTTTAATTTTGAAAATGTTGTCAACTTATCCTAGGTGACAAGTCTTCAACCTTAAACTCTATTTTGGACATTCTTACCTCCCCCCGCCCAACTTTCCACAAAGATTTTCTTTTCTCACTCAACTCTATATAATACAAATTGCTTTACAGTCACTTTCCCAGTTATATTTCAGTACTTTTTCCTTCTTGTTCCCATAGCACCTTATATATTTTGTAGAGGGACTGTAAATTCTTCAAAGGTTAAGAACTATTGTCTACTTATCTCTGTATCTCTATTAATCTGAATGTATTTATTAACTCAGAGATTATTCCCAACCTCTTACTTCTTTGACAATCTTTTGTTTCTTCTCTTAACATGCCCTCTTATCTCACCGAAATATATGTGCTACATATTCAGCTGACTTGGCCTTGTTTTATAGAACTCTTGTCTGATCTGTAAATCATCTGTCCAAAATAAAATGGTCATCATGAGAAGGTGGTAAGATTTGAGAACTGCAAAAATGCAGTTGGTAAGATAGAAATTACAGTTTATCATTATGAATACTAAAAAGAAATCTTTTTCTTCAAAAGAGTTATAAATAAACTGAACAATAAATCAAAGTTTTAAATGTTCTCATCCTACTCGGCTAAACACAAAATACTTAGTGAGGTATTTCTTAAAAACAATTGCTATATTAGGATCTGAAATATAAATGTATCATAATACCACTTATTCTATTTCCAAAAATTCCCATTAAAATAACATTGCTTTTTTTCTCCCTTCTGTCTACAATTCTAAGTCACAGGAAATGGTTAAAAGCGTTATGTACATAATACAACCTACAGTGTCTTACTGAGTCCTAGCCTTTTCAAAACCTCACAACTTGAGTGACATATTCTAATGTCATTATTGGCTTGTTAGTATAATAAAAATAATATTGAATGTGAAGGGTTGTTTTTTTTTTTAAAGATCTTTGTTTCTATATCAAGGGTCTTAGCCTCTGGACTGCACAGCTTGTCTTCTAGATTTATAATGCAATCTTCTATTTTTAGTTCTTGAATAATAGAAAATGTAGGCAGATTACTCTTAACAAAAGAATCTTGCCTTTTTTTCACAGCAGCAGCAGCTGCTGGTAATGCAGGCATCATTGTTACTCCTGTACAAGGATATAGCTGAAAAGACCAATTCAGGATCAAGCAAGGATAACTGAATCAAAACGGTGTTACGGGGAAATTTAATCAGAAAGTATAAAAAGAATGCTTTTTGAAAAATCAGTGAGGGAGTTCCCTGGAGGTCCAGTGGTTAAGACTTCGCCTTCCAATGCAGGGGGTGTGGGTTCGATCCCTGGTCGGGGAGCTAGGGTCCCACATGCCTCACGGCCAAAAAACCAAAACATAAAACAGAAGCAATATTGTGACAAGTTCAATAAAGACTTTAAAAATGGTCCACATCAAAAAAAAAAAACTTAAAAAAAAAAGTCAGTGAAATCTTTCCAACATTTATTCTAAAATGCACATAACTGTACTGCATATTAAAATACTGATTTTTTTCTTTTTTTTTTTTACCTTGGCATTTTCTCTTTTCTTGGCCATTGCTTGTGATTTTTGCTAAGATTTAAATGTGAGAACAACAAATCCTGTGGCTGAGTTAAATTCTAAGGCACGGAGGAAGCTACAACCACACTTCTTCTTGAAGCAGTTAGCATAGCAGTGAGCTAACATTCCCCCATTAGCTAGGTTCTGGATCATGGTACACTATAGACTGCTGCTATGAACAGATGTTGGCAGATGTTTAACCTTTTGTGAAATGAAGGAGGGTCACCAAATGTTATGTGTCTGAATTAAAATCGTGGGGGTACTTGGTCCACTTCCCAGGGTTTCTCAATGTTTTTAGTGAACAGATTAGTTTCAATTAACTTGACTCTTCATAGAAGAAAATGGCAAAATATAAAGTGGCTCCCAAACACAGGATCATGTTTCTGTAGAGGGTGAAATATCTCTTGTGTTTTTAAATTTATTTTTGGTAACTCCAATTAAGGTGGGGAGCATAATTAATATATGGCATAGGATCTTTTATCTATTAGAGGGTCACCAGATGGTTTTTACCTTGTACTAGATCATTCCCAGTAAAGTCCACTTTCCATAAAGTGTTTCAGAGAATTTTATCACTGATGCTATCAATGGTATCTAAAAAAACACTTATAATAAAGTTTAAGGTATACTTTGTGATGAAATGATTTTAGAATATTTCAGGACGAATACTGCTGGATTTGAGAAAGAAATAAGGTGTGTAGGAAATATGTGGCTATAAGCAGTAAAAATAAAGGAAAATACAACTGCATTTCAGTCAGTAAATTTGACACAGTATGTGGTACACAGTTTATATTGACTCTAGTCAAGTTACCTGCAAGTAAAAAATAAAATAGTTAAAATTTAAAATGACATTTTCTGTAGTTGTACTCATGTGTTTTTAGATGAGAGAAGGCATTTAGATCTCGTTTCATAAAATTCTATGTAGACATTAAGAGACATTTAAGGGTATTTAATGAAATACTCTCCATTATTTCTTAGGAAACATGGAGGAATGGGGCAATTAATAAAAAGTTTCTGTTTAAGATCTAAAGGAAGTCACGTGTTCTATCTCAGGAGTCTACCTTTATGTTATATCTACTTCTGGATATGTAGCCATATTCACATAATTATTAACAATGTAAGACAGTGTATATCCACCCTTGTATACAATCTTATAAGAATTGGTGAAAAGAGTCCCAGAATTTGAGCATTGTATATATCCTTAGAGTTCATGTTGTCTTTCTCACTTTACATATGAGATTGCAAAGCTATGTTTTAATTCAGAGTACATACCTTGCTGTTGATAGTAAATTAAAATAAGCCACCTTTTACTGAGCCACCTTTTACTGAGAATTATGTTTCCATTGTTTTACATTCAATTTTCTGAGCTTTCAGATGAGGAAACGAAGTTCAGTAACTTGTCTAATTTCACATAGCCATTTAATACCTGTGCTGGAATAGTTGAACCTAGGCCCATGTGACTCAAATTAGCTCATTCTACCACACTGCACTGACTCTTCTCATGGAGGGTGTTTACAATGAAAGCAAAAGAGTGGTCAGTTATTTTTCCACACTAGATTTCTTTTCCATTTTTCCACTTAGATAGCAGTGTTATCTAAAGGAGAGTTGGAAAGTAAGCAAAACTGGGATTTAGACAAACTTTTTACAACCTTTTACATATCCTATCTCTGCCTTCTCAGGGCATTTCATGACACATTTTTCTGCATCTCTCTCCTTCTCTAGACATCCTGGGACTACAAGGGGTTTCTGGTGACCCAGGCTCCTTGACTTGAGGTTGCCATCACTGTGCCCTCTCTTGGCAGTAACATTTAGTACTTTCTATCTCTCTAAAAGACTTGCTCTCATTAAACTTTACCTCTTCTATGACAGAAGACTGGGGATTGCACTCCACTTTCTAAGGTGACAGTTGACAAATTAATCCTCATACAAGGGCTAATAACTGCTACACCTTAAGGGTTGTGTCCTTTCCATGGGCATATGCATTTTAACAGGAGAGGTACAAAGTTACTTTCAAAACGGTGTAACCCTTTAATGATGGGATATGTGATAGGATAGCAGGGATTTAAGGGAGAGACTTTGGAGAAAAAAGGCAAATTTGTCAGATGCCTCAAATCTCATTACATTTGCAAGTAAAGTTAACTCTAATTGTGTTTAATGTTTAAAAAATTGATGGAAAATCAATATAAAATACAATATTGTTTCCAGAGCAAATGATGGAAAATTAAAATTATAGTATCATAAAGAAAATAACAAACATAAGGATAAACTTGCTATTTAAATATGTGTTGGGAATAACAGTATGTTGATACAATCAATAAGAACATTAACCTGTATGTGTACATGACACATGAGCCAAAATTTGAACATCAAAAGAACACCATTTCCATTAGCATCAGTGAAGGAAGATAAGTGATTGGAAGGAAATACAACTGTAGTTTAATTTTAAGGAAGTGGCTTTATGGAATGATAAGAATGAAATTCTTTTTTCTTATAATTAATATTTTTTAATTGCATAAAGTGTTCCATTACTGCTTTGTTTAACAACCTATGGTTGATGTGTCACACATAATTTATAATACAGAGGTAAAAATACTGTCATTACAAACCAAGTGACTAGAATTCTGCTGTAAATGTTGTTAATACCCACCTAGAAAATTCGGGAATATTCTTCAAGAAACTGACTGAGTCACACACAGGTGCTCTATTCAAGAAAAATTAAATCAGACTCTCTGGGAGTGAATCCATACACTGATTATTTTTTTTTTTCCTTAAGTCTCAAGTTGACTCTGATGTGAATTGACAAACTCTGGCCTCGGATACATAGATGATAGGATATGTGGAGGGACGGATCAAGACAGAGGAGAACTAGAACTTACTTGATAAACGTTACTGGTGCTTGCCAGTATTTCTAGATCTCTCCCTACTCCTGGACATATAAAATATTATCTGTTGATGGGCTTCCCTGGTGGCACAGTGGTTGAGAGTCTGCCTGCTGTTGCAGGAGACACGGGTTCGTGCCCCGGTCCGGGAAGATCCCACATGCCGCGGAGTGGCTGGGCCCGTGAGCCATGGCCGCTGAGCCTGCGCGTCCGGAGCCTGTGCTCCACAACGGGAGAGGCCACAACAGTGAGAGGCCCGCGTACCGCCAAAAAAAAAAAAAAAAAAAAAAAAATTATCTGTTGAACTTAAAGCCATTTGACTTGCTTCTGTCAATAAAGTAGGAGTGGTGGCACTTAAAATTATGATTCTCCATACTCTTTTCCTCTGCTTACATGAACCGTGAAGCACTATGTTAAGAGAGATGCCATAAGAATTGTAAATTAACTCATGAATGTTAACTGTTGTTCTGCCTTTGCTTGAATGAGAAATGAATCTTCATAATGTTAAACCATGGGTTTTCGTGCTGTTTGCTAATTAATGTAATATAACTCAGCCTTCTGACTGAATGGCTCCAGGTGTCTATAACTCTTCTTCCAACCTTTTTTTTTCTTTACTACCATTATAATAGAGCATGCCCTTATCTCCAAGAGTAATCCATTACTTTTTATAATGTAAGTTACATGAGGAAAGGGAGCTTTTCTAATGTTTGCTTTTCATTTTGTTTGTTCACTCACATATCCCAAGTATCAGGGCAGATTTGCATCTCAAATATTTTTTGAATAAATGAATGTGCTTTGTATCTTATTGCCTTCTTATTCTCAGAAATTTACCTCTTCTATTAGCATTTGAAATCTATATATTACTTTGACCCAAGCTATTGCATCATCTCTCCCCTCCATTCTTAACCAAACACTGATGTCATGTACTCACCTTTCACTACATTTACAACTCACTAAAAACTCACCCCATCACTCTATTAAACTTTTAGAAAATATGTTAATAACTACTTTACCTCTAAATACAATGGATACTTTGTTCAGTCCTCATCTTACTTGGTCTTGACCAGCAACAATCAATCTAATGATCACTCTTTTTTGAGACTTTGTCTTCCTTTGATTGCCAAAGCACTAGCTTAGTTATCATCCATACCCTCTGGAGGCAATTCCTTTCTTTCCTTTCCAGGTTTCTCCTCCTTTACCCATCTATTAAATGTTAGAATTCCTCAAGATTCAGCCCTCAGCTTTCTTTTCTTTTTTTTTTTTTTTTAGGCTGTATTCTCTATAGGCAATTTGCCTAGAGGCAATTCTTCCAAAATTTGTTTTTCCAGCCCATATCTCTCCACAGAGCTTAATATTTCTATATTGATTCATTTATCCAATGTTTATTGAGCTTTGACCATGAGACAGACACTATTATAAGCACTAGAGGTACATGGAATTATAAGACTGGCCACATCACCTTTTTGTTATGGTGCATCAAGTATAGTGGAGGAATCTGAAGCTTATTTCAACTATGAATATCTCTCCTCCTCCATTTAAGCATAAGTGCCTCAAAAGGGGAGGCTGGATCTGATTTTTTTTCATCATTATATTTTCACTTCCCAACACAGTGCCTGGTAGGAACTGAGTGACTATTTGTTGAATGAATGAGTGAGTTCACAAATAGTTGATACCCATATTTTATGTGAGAGTCTAATTTTGCTTCATTTTCTTGCCTCTGAATAAGTCTCTTGACCCTTTTCAACTTGCTTTTCCAGTACAGATACCTAAACTAAGAAATGCAAACAATTTCATATTTTCAGTTCCAACTAGAGTAATGTATTAAAAATATTAGCCAAATCATCTTCAGATGTAAAATAAGATATAAACATTATCATTAATAATATTAAAGGCAAAAATTGTAGAAGTCCTTTCACCCTTTTATTTGAGAATATCATCGGGCTTTATGAAATGTTTTTGTTATTCATTTTAATTAGTTATTTATTCATTGTTTTATTATTATTAGTTGTCTTTACTTCGCTAAGTGGAAAGTTCTTGTTTGGAAGTGACTAATAGAGTTCAGGCCGAAGTTTATGCACTCCAGCCACAACAGAGCATCCTTTGACATATATGTGAAATTCTCTAAATGTTAGTTCTACTTAGATAACAAAGGCAAGATGCTGAATGTAGAAGTACTAATTGTTTTTCAGTGGAGTTGGTATTTTCAGATTAAAATGGTGGGGCCAATATTTAAAGAAACTCTTGCCTTACCATGCTCCTTTTCTGTGACCACACAGCCAGCACCACCATATATGGTTGTGTAGGCTGTGCACTGCATAGCGCCATTTGCTTAAGGAGGCAAGTGTGCAGTGAAACTAGTTCATGGAATGTGTGGGGAAGTTATCTGGTTTCCCTGGGTCACTAAATTTTAAGACCTACTCCTAAGGTATTTTGTCTTAGTCTCTAGCTCTACAATTGACTTAAAAAGCCCTGAAAATGCCTAACCTATTGTGTATCCAGCATATTTAGGGCTCCCCACGGTCTAGGAAAGTCAATAAGGAGAGCCACTATATACCAGAACACATGTATTCTAGTTACTCTGGTCTAAATTAATGACCATGAGTGGATTTTAAGAGTTTAGGAGACTTCTGAAGGTGGGTGAGTAGTCACTGGTGCTTGAAAATGTGAACTGACATTATAGCCAAGTTGCCAATCTATTCTGGGAATTCTTGACACACAACTTGAAGTTTTTACATACCTTGTGGGTTCCATACATGGGAATTAAAAACAAAATAACCACATGGCTTTATTTGCTGTTTTGTAGCTACTGTAAAAAAAAAATTGTATTGTATTTCAGATGCAATATTAAAAGCTGGATTTACATTTATACCATATTTGTCAATCTTGCTCATCATGTCACTTAGAATCTTCAGGCAGAGGTTTATGCTACTTAGGGGAGGTGAAAAGCATTAATGAGAAATCACTTTAACAAAGCCAGTGAAGAGCTGTTCTTAAAATCATTTAGCCTTATACCAAAACCAAGAGATTTTAAAATCAGCATTATTTATTCTTTATGTACTGCGATCTACCTTTTGAAGTACAGGAAATCAACTCAATTATGTCAGGAAAAATCTATTAGCTATAGAAAAAAATAGTCAACTTAGAATCCTGATTTTGAAGAATTGTAATAATTCAGCTTGATTCTTGAAATGGTAACATTTGCCAAGAACAATTATAATTTGTCTTATTTGGAAAAGGAGTAACACTTTTCATAAAATTGCCTCTTCATAAATAGCTGTAAAAACACAGGCTCACATTTAAATATAAGATACACTACTTTGTCCATAAACTTTTTACCAAAATTTCTTAAGTTTTTCAAAAGTTTTTAGTATATTCAGTCATGCAACCATTACTACATCAATTTGAGAACATTTTCATTACTGCAAAAAGAAATTCCATACCCATTAGCAGTCATTTCCCATTTCACCCTAAACCCTGTAGCCCTAAGCAACTACTAACCTGTTTTCTCTATCTATAGTTTTTCAATTCTGGAAATTTCCTATAAATATAACATGCAGTATATGGTCTTTTGTGACTGGCTTCTTTCACTTAGCATAATGTTTTCAAGATTCATTCATATTGTAGCATGTGTCAATACTTCATTTTTATTAATTGCTAAATAACATTCCATTGTATGGATATACTGCTTTCTTGTGTATATTTCAGTTGATGGGCATTTGGGTTGCTTGCACTTTTGGACAATTGTGAATAACACTATTATGAACATTAGAACACAAGTTTTTGTGTGAAGTGTTTTCATTTTTCTTCAGTATATACCTAGGAGTGGAATTGCAGGGTAATATGGTAACCCTGTTTAATCTTTTAGGAGCTGCCAGGCTGTTTTCCAAGGATGCTGCACTATTTTACATTGCCACTAGCTGTGTCTGAGAGTTCCGAATCCTTCATATCCTCAGGAGCCCTAGTTATTATCTTTATTATAACCATACTAGTAGCTGTGCAGTGGTATCTCGTAGTTTTGATATGCTTTCTCTAATGGCTAATGATGTTGAGCATCTTTTCATGTATTTATTAGTACTTTACATATCTTCTAATTTCTTGCAATGTTTTATAGTCTTCAGAGCATAAGTTTTGCAATTCTTTTAAATTCTTTATTTTTGATGCTATTGTAAGTTTTCTTTTCAGATTGTTCATTGGTAATGTACAGAAATATAGTTTTTTGGTATATCAACCTCATATGAAATTTTTTTTGAACTCTATTACTCTACTAGTTTTTTTTTGGGGGGGGTTGTTCCTTAGGATTTTCTGTATATGAAATCATGTTATCTGCGAATAATTTTATTTCTTCTCAATGAATATTCCTTTGGTTTTTTCTTTTTTTTTTTTCTCTTGCCTTATTGACCTGGCTAGAACCTCTAGCATCATGTTGAATAAAGATGGCAAAGTAGACGTCCCTTTATTTTTCTTGATTTTAAGGGGAAAGCATTCAGTCTTTAACCATTAAGTATGGTTTCAAATTTTTTTTAAATCCACAGATTCCCTATCAGATTAGGTAAGTTCTATTCCTAGTTGGTTTTTATCATGAAGTTGTGTTGGTTTTTGTCAAATGCTGTTTCTGCATATATTGAAATGATCATGTGTTTTTTATCATTTACCCTATATTATGTTAATTGGCTTTTGGATATTAATTCAATTGCAGTCTTGGGACAAAACCCTTTTATTCATGACGTTTAATCCTTTTTATATGTTGTTGGGTTCACCTTGCTTGTGTTGAATTTTGTGTCTACTAATAAAACATATTGGTATATAGTTTTCTTGTGATGACTTTACCTGGCTTTGGTATCAGGGTAATACTGGCTTCAGAATGAATTACAAAGTCTTCCTTCTTCTTTTATTTTGGAAGTCTTTGTAAAGAATTAATTGATGATCTTTAAATATTTGGTAGAATTCCTTAGTGAAGTCATATGGGCCTGTGCTTATCTTTGTAGAGTTTTTAAACTACAAATTCAAACTCTAATTGTTATAGGTCCATTCAGATTTTTGGGTGTGTTCTTCGTGTTTCCATTTTAGAAGTTTGTGTCTGTCTAGGAATTTGTCCATTACTTCTAGGTTGTCTAATATCTTGGCATAGAATTGTATCCCCTTTAAATTCCTTTTTATTTTTGTAACATCAGTAGTAATGCATCTTCTTTCATTCTTGACTTTAGTAATTTGAATCTTTTCTCTTTTTTTGTTTGGTCCAGCTAAAGCTTTGTAATTAAAAATTCTTTTCAAAGAACCAACTTTTGGTTTTGATTTTCTTTCTTGCTTTTCTAATCTCTATACTCTAATATTTATTTCTTTTGTTCTTTTTGCTTTGGATTTAATTTGCTTTCATTTTTCCAGTGTCTTAATATGGCAAGTTAGGTTACTGTTTTGAGATATTTCATGTTTTTTAATGTTGGCATTTATAGCTATAAATTTCCCATTTAGCTGCATTCTGTAATATAATGTGTCTTCATTTTAATTCACCTCATATTTTATAATTTCTCTTATGATTTTTACTTGATTCATTTGCTACACAGGTGTATTTAAAAGTTTTTTTACTTATGTCAATTTCTCAAATTTTTCTATTACTGATTTCTAGTTTCACTCTCCCTGTTGGAGCACTTACTTTGTATGATTTCAACTCTTTTAAATTCATTGAAAGTTGTTTTTATGGCCTATCATGTGATCTATCCTGGATAATGTTCCATGAGCACTTGAGAAAAACATGTAGTGGAGTGTTCTATGGATATCTGTTAGGTCTAGTTGATTAGTGTTCAAGTTTTCTATTTCTTTGATCTTTTGAATAGTTGGTTACACATTATTGAAAGAAGACTCTTGTAATCTCCAATTATTTTGAATTGTCTGTTTCTCCATTTAATTCTGTCAGTTTTTGCTTTATGTATGTGGGATTTTGTTAAGTCTATAAATGTTTATAACTATTAGATTTTCCAGGTGGTTTGGCCTCTTTGTTTTTTATTATAAAATATTCTCTATCTCCAGTAATATTTTCTGTTTTAAAGTATATTTTGCCTAATATGAGTATAGCCACTGAATCTTTCTTATGGTTGCTATTTGTATGACATTACCCTTTCACTGTATTTACTTTTTTTTATCTATGAATCTAAAGTATGTCTCCTGTAAACAGCAGTATTTGGATCATTTTCTAAAATCTAGTCTTGCAATCTCTGCCTTTTGATTAGATTGTTCATTCCTTTAATATTATTGCCTGTATTGGATTTAAATCTCATTTTACCATTTTATATAGGTCTCATGTCATTTTTTTCTTCCTCCTTTGCTAATGTATAAAATATTGAATATTTTTCAGTACAACATTTAAGTTTCTTTAGTGATTTTTTACTATATTTTAAAAAATTATTTGTTGCACTAGGGCTCATCATATATCTTATAAAAATCTACTATGTTTATACTAACTTAATTCTAGTGATACATAGAAATGTTCTTCCTATATAGCTCTATTCCCTCTTCCCCTTGTTTTGCTGTTACACATATAACATCTGTATGTTACCTAACAATACATTATTTTATTTCCTACTTTGCATAACTTTACTACTCTATATAATTTTGTCAATTAAGAAAACTGAGATAAGAAGGAAAAGGAAATATATATTCATAGTTTGTTGTATTAAACTATTTTCCATTTTGGGTTTTCTTCATTTGTCCCTGTAGATTCATATTACCATATGGTGTAATTTATTTACTCTAATACAGTGTTCCTCCCACCTACCTTCTTTGTGCTATTGTAAAATTTCATTACATTTCTATATATTATAGTTCCAAGAATACAATTATAAATGAATTGTTTTATAAACTTTTTAACATAAGAGAAGAAATATTCATTTATAATTGTCTTATAATTACATAACTACCTTTACTGGTACTCTTTGGTTTTTCACGTGGATTTGAATTAATCTCAGTGTCACTTGCTTTCAGTCTTAAGATTTTCCTTTATTTCAGTTTTTTGTTTTGTAAAAGTCTTTATTTCACCTTTTTTGAAAATTGTTTTGTTGGCTATTAGGTTCTTGGTTGACAGTTTTTCTTAAGTACTTTAAATGTTTTCCACTATCTTCTGACATCCACTGTTACTGATTACAAGTCGGCTGTTAACCATATTTGGGTTTCTTTGTGTGTGACAGTGATTCTTCTCTTGTGCTATCAAAATTTTCTCTTGACTTTGGCCTTCAGCATATTTTGTATGATGTGTCTAGATGTGGTTCTTTGTGTTTATATTACTATAATCCGACATTTAGCTTTTTTGATTATAATGTCAGTGCCTGACATTAAGCTTTTGATCGCTGAGGCATTCATTTCAAAGACATTCATTTTTGAATAAACGTAATTTCTTTCTACACAACTAGGTAAAGCACCAGGCTGCCCCACTCAAAGTTCCCTTTTAGAAAGCCATGGGTGACCTGCATAACTGACCAAACACCCTGTGTTTGCCTTCATGCAATTTAATTCCCATTCTTATGTTGTAAAATTACCAACAAAGCAAACCTGCAAACCCCTCAGCACTCCACCATCAATCCCAATAAAGGCAGAATCCCAATTCTGTGCTCTCTTTGTGGCCCTCACTGTGTGGCCCCAGGTGTGTCTCCAGGTGTGCCCTGTATCCTTTGGGACCTGAGAGTAATAAAACTTTTTTTTTCTTCCAAAGTTCCCTGATGTTTGTTCCTGAGGTGCATCTTGCAATCATAGAAACCACGGGGGCTGGTCCAGTCACAACACTGGCTTTAGTCAGGGAAATGTCTGTGGGGCCTCATCACAGGTAGTACGGGCCCAGATGAGTGCCTCCAGGCAACCCTAGTTGATAGCATCACTCTTCATAGGCTAAAATCAACATAAAACAAGTACTTGGAGTTTAGTGATCTTCTTGGATATTTAGATTAATGTTTTTCATCAAATTGAGACATTTTCAGTTACTAATTTTCTAAATTTTTTTCCTGCTTTTTCTCTTTACTCTCCTCCTAGTACATTCCATTATGTATATGTGGTGCATTTAATGGTGTCTCATATTTCTCTGAGGCTTTGTTCATTTCTACGACTTTTTTCTCTATTCTTCATATTGTATAACCTCTATCGATCTGTCTTTGTTTCTTGATTCTTTTTTCTGCCAATTCAAATAAACTATTGATCTCTTTATGTGATTTTTCCCCCCCTTTGGGTTACTTTACTTTTCAACTGAAGTATTTCCATTTGATTCTTAATTCTCTATTTGTGACCTTGTCTTCATATCTTCTTTAAGTGGTTCCTTTTAGTTCTTTTAACATGTTTATAATAGCTTCTTTGAAGCCTATGTCAATTAAATGTGACATCTGGGGCCTCTCACAGTTTCTGTTGCCCACTGTTTTTACTGTGTATGGGTCACATTTTTCTATTTCTTTGCATATATTCTAATTTTTTCTGAAAAGTGGACATTTTATTAATACATTGTAGTAATTTGGAAACTGACTTTCCTTTTCCGTCTTCATTATTTGTTATGCTGCTGTTTATTTAATGATGATGTATTTATTTATTATTGCTCTATAATAAATCATCACAAACTTCGTGGATTAAAACAAATTTATTATCAAACTTTTTGGAGGTCAGAAGTCAAATGATTTTCCCTGGGTTAAAATCAGGGTGACAGTTTGGCTGCGTTCCTTCTGGAGGCTCAAGAGGAGAATCTATTTCCTAGCCTTTTTGGTTTCTAGATTTGGCCCATAGTTTTTCACTTGTGGTCCACTTGTATGTTGAAAGCCAACAATAGCTAGCAAGCTTTTCTCATGCTCTGTCACTCTAATGCTGACTTTACTGCCTCCCTCTTCCATGTTGTAAGGACCCTTATTACATTTGGTCCACCTGGATAATCTAAGAGACTCTCCTATCTCAGATCCAACTGATTAGCAACCTTAATTCTATCTGTAGACTTAATGCTTGTTTGCACTATAACCTAACATAGTCACAGTTTTCAGGATATGGCCATCGGTGGGGAGACATTATTCTGCCTACCATACTTGTCTAGAATATTTTACTGGAGTGCATTTCTCCACAGTGTAAAGTCACTGAAGTCACTCCCCAGAGGGAGCCACCTTGGCCACATGCACAATCTCCCTGGATTACTTATTGTACATTCTGGAAAACTGGTCCATATATATCAAGATTTTTTTTTTGAATGTAATGTAGGTATTTATTAGCAGAGCTCAGATTAAAAACTAGTTGTCTTGAGTTCCAGTTCAGTGCATATTTTTCTCAATCTGCCTTCTAGATATTTCCAAATGAGGATTATAATGATGGTGACTACATAGATTCATCTTCTTCCATGAAAGAGAATGGTGGTATTAATGACTCTATATCTGGACACATGCACTCATTAGACAAGGGACTGTATAACTAAATTTTTCACATTACATATGAAATTTTTTTAATTTTTCCTCTGTGTTGAGTACTGTTAGTTGTCAAGTGAATATAGAAATGGTTTACAAAGAAGCAAAGTTAAATTTATAGCTGTTTGCTTTGGTTACAATGTGTTAATATATTTTAAGAATTGTGACATTATCTGGGTTAATTTGTACTGAGGTAATAAATAAACTTATCTTATAATGATAAGAGCTATCAAACGGCTTCCTAGAGAATTGTAAGACACTAAGTACTTTGTAGCCACTGATTTTTGTCATGACAACAAGTTCTAATGTTTAACAGTGAATAGTTGTGTTTTTTGTAATTAGATGTACAGGCACCTTTAGAAATTTTCATGCTGTTTTCTACTGTAATTCATCTGTAAAATGTACTGTTTTAATTATGTATGTTTTAATTATGAAAATTAGAATTTTTCCTGAAGTATGAAATGCTCGGAGGTATTGTCTGTATCAGGATTAATAGCTAAATATTCTTAACATTTGTCAGTTTTATAAAAATAGACTTTAATTAGTTTTTGTTCAATATTGAACGAAAAAATATTTTTCAAGTACTATACCATTTATGGACCAGCTTCACAGCAACTGAATGAGTTGTTAAATTAAAAAAACAACACACGTAGCTCAAGTAGCATATAAAGATAACATTCAGTGAATAAAGCAGGACTATCAATAGCAAGATCTGATATATGAAGGGAAAGAAAGAAAGAAATTAAGATATAGTACCAAAGGAGGATAAATCTATTCAGAGATAGAATTGTAAACGAGGTGGAGAGTCTAAAAGGAGAGGTGAAAGAGTTGAATTATTGCAGATGAAAGGTACTACAAAGAATAACAACTCAATGGTCGCATGAGAGGGCAGAGAAAAGACCAGTGTTATATAAGTTTTAACTGGATTGGAAACTTAACCATAATAGCCATTCATTAGCAATATTAATGCCTAGTTCTTGAAGTTGGTGCTTTTATAACTGAAAGACCTGTTGAAAGAGGAAAGGCTCATCATTGCTTTTTTATTGAAAGGATCAAGCTTTCAAGGGAAACCTGAAGCTATACTAAAATTCTAATGGGTTCTCCGTGTGTCTGGAACTTAGACAATGTGTAAACCTTTCTACAAGTTTTCTGCCTCTTGACTGGAACATAATATCTGCCCATCAAAATAGTGAATGGTTTCTATGAAGGATACCTAGAGAAAAGACAGTGTTTTTAATTATTACAACTCCAAAGCTTGCTTTCTTCTGGGTATGCTGAGCATAAGAAAATGAAAGATGTATATTTAGCATTTGGTTATGAATGATTGTGAGGAAAAAAGATTAATATCTATCTTTATGCATGATCCTGTTCACATTACAAACTCACACATAGGTAAGATTATGCTGCACAGCTATGCTTGCCCATTAAGGCAAAGGACAGTAAAATAACTTTATGGTTTTTATAAGAGGACCTTGTACCTGAATGTTTTTTCCTTTCAGGAACCCAAAGGAGGTCTTCTTTTTTTTTTTTTTTGATACGTTTCTTTGAATTTGCGTGATGCTATAGATGAACAGGCTTCTTGTATCAACCAAGTGATCAACAGAAAATTTAATATCATTTGTGTGGGATCAGAGTAATGAGGATCCTGACTAGGATAGCACAACTCACTTTTCATGGACTAAGTTAACATAAGTAGCATAACTCGTTTAACAGTTTAAGTCTAAGCAACCTTCAGAGAATAGCTACTTTTTATTATCTTATGACTAAGATAGATGTGTTTTATAGAATCTTTAATATTAGAGAAAAAGGGACCTTGGAGATCATCTAGACAAATTGACAAATAATCTGTAACAGGTAATAATTTTTAATAAATAATCAGGTACCTGAATTTATTAATAAATTAGTTTCATTAAATTATAGCTGTTTCAAGGTTAATCTAGTGATAACATAATTCTCGCTCATTTCCATATTTCTTTGGATGACAGAGAAAAGGGGGGAGGTTTACATTTAACATGAAGGAAAGTGGATGGATATTGTCCATAAAAAGTAAGATACCTATTTTGATAGAAAAAATATCTAAAACGTGCTAATTTAGAGCAACCTGTCCAGGGAAGTTCATCAATAAGAAAATAACTTAAATAGCAGAACTTCAAAACTGATTTTTTTCTACCACATCATTTTCCTCCCTCTGTATCTTTGTGATTCAGAAAATAAATGGTAGAGGGTGGAGCAGGAAGCAATTTAATCACATTTCATTATTGACCCCTCTGTTGAACATCTAAAATGTTATGGCATCAGCAAAAACAAGATGTGCTAGAACAGTGAGCTGATTAAAAGCTATTGCAAGCCAAGAGAGCAGAAGAAATAGCCTGTGATTCTGTCATAAATAACCCTAAGGAAGTAAATAACCCAGCGTGGTGTGCAGTACAGTGTGCCATGCAAGGACTGGAAATCTGGAAGTGATTAGAAATTTGGAAATCTGGATTCATTTTACTGAAAATCAGAGGGAGAGAGTTGCATCCAGGAAAAGGACCACAATCAAACAACAGTATTGTCAGATAGACTATGAATTTGGAATGCTGTAAATTTATATCCCTGCCTCACACCATACCAAAAAAAAAAAAAAAATTAAAGACACAAATGGATTAAATATATAAACGTAAAAAATAGAACTACGAAAGAATTAGAAGGTGGGGCTAACACTTTATATCTTGCAGAGACTCCTGTATGACTGGATTACTTTCTAATAATAAGCATATATCATATTTGATTAAACTCAGTTTAAATTGTTAATGTGAAAATAATCGCTGGTATCTACATAAACAACAACATCTTACTTCCCAAGTGGGACACTATATCTGTGACAAATAGGTAGTATTTGCCTTATGCATTTGTTAATCTTATTTATAAATGTAGATTTTAAAACTTACTAAGAACCATAATTTCAAGTAATCTACATTGAAATCACCATTTTACAAATCTACTTTGCAAAATGTCAAGGATACAACCATTCAGTACAGAACATTCTCAAGATAATAGTTAGAAACATTTTCAAATAGTGCAAAAGCTCATGGTAGTAGGGTGCTCATGTTAGTAGGGTGCTGTAATTACAAGATGACTTGTAATGCAAAGGAACAATAGACTAATTTTTTTTAGAAGGGCAAGTTGTGGCTTAGCATATGAATATGAATGACACTTCCAGTCCCCTTAAATAATCTTACATATAAAGATCAAGCAGCACTGTTAATATCAATGCAACTGTTCCTTAAATGTCATCATTTTTGTAGTTATGCTTATAGATTTGGAATATGGACATGTACATAAGATTAAATTTTGTAAGACTGAACATATCACAAGAATTTAAAAATTATAGAAATTTAACCCTTCCTAGTACAGAAAAAAAATGTAATAGCTGCAGCTCAGTGTTAATGGAAAAGATCTAGCAAGGATAAAAATAATAAAGGAGGTAGAAGGAAAGTTTCAAGATACATGACATTTTGGAGGAGTATTCATACTTATATAGAATAAGTCCCCAAAAGAATTAGGTCATATCTATAATTTGTGAAGATAACCTTATGCATTTAATGCAGATAATAGGTCTAAGAATAATTTGAACCCAAATCATTGGAGAATTTATAAATCTTCATCACCACAACACAGTAATATCTGTAAAATTAACATAGAATAAAAGATGTATTTTTTTTTAGTGGTTCTTTTAAAATGTCTTGAGGTTAGAGAAATACCATTATCTACATTTATGTCCATTATTGTCAATGTAGAGCTGTATACATAGAAGCATGAAAATAATTGACTCAAATACAATAAATAATAGAAATAGTACAGTATTCTCATGTGCTTTCAAGAGTTACAAAAAGGATCAAATTGTTTTCATACATTTTTTCAGTTTGATTTTAATTAAAATTTTCCTAAAATATTTTTCTAATTATAAAGTTAATATAAAATTATTGTGAAAACTTTGGAAAATAAAACAATTTAGGAAAAATAACACCTATTATGCACATTTTGACTTATTTTATCCTAGTCCATTTATTGTGATGTAGTTATTATAGTGAATATGTAAACTTCTGCTTTTCATTTAACAAAAACATGGAGTCTCTTTTGTGAGGAAACGAACTGTATGGAGTTGAGGAAGAATGAGGGAAAACATTACTGAGGTTTTAGCTATATTCAAAGTGAGAGATGGTGGTTTAGACTAGATGATGCCAGTGGAGAGGATACCACATTTGGGATAAATTGTGAAAGTTGAGCCAACAATACCTGATACCTGTCGATAGATGCAATGTGGTCTCTAGATTAAAAAGAGGAATCAAGGATGACTCCTGTGTTTTCAGGTTGAGTAACCAGGTGGATGTCATTGACTGAGAAGAGACTTGGGGAAGGAGCAGAGGTGTAAAGAAATTAAGAATTCCGTTGGAGTCATGTTAACACTGAGATATCTAGTAGACACCAAGTAGAGATGTTGGTTGAAAGTTGAATATACAAATACGTGAAGCTCAGGGAAGTGAGGATCACTGAAATTAAAAAAGTGGGGCTCCTAAAGAAATTAGGAGATACAGAGAAGATGATTATAATATATAAATGTTTATTTAATATAATTATCCATTGTTTCTGAGGGAAAGGTAGATAAATACTGTATCCTGTTGGGAGTTCAGTATTGCGCAATTTGAAGAAAAGCTAATATTTTTAAGTGCCTACTATGTGCCAGGAACATCCTCTAATAATTTAAATGTGTTAAGATGATATTCAATCCTCCCAAATACTCCTATGTGGCAGTTAATGCTTATTACCATGGAATACAACGTAGGCAAGGCAGGGTCACCCATAGAGGCTAAGAAATTAGTTTTACCAGTAGCTTGAGAATAGCGTAAATACTTCTGTCAAATTCCAGGGGAGTTTTCTGGCTTAGATATCACCTTGCTTACAAAATTTCTGCAGATATTAAATTGACATGTTAAAATACATTCAATTTAGTTTTAGTGTAGAAAATATAAACACAAACTTACCATCAGATACACACACCAGGGTTTGAATTTGATATTCCACACAATAAAAAAAAATATCTTGTGCAGAGCTCTGGCTACTATTCTTTCTCATTGACAGCGTTGGCAATTTTCATGTGTAAATAAAGCATAGAACATGAGATTCATGATCCACCCTGATTGAAGTGAATAATTCTGTGAAGTTTAACTCGGACTTTCTGTGGAAGCCGGACCTGCTAGTATGATGAGTAATTTTAAAAATCCACACTTTCTGGGCCATATCATATAAGAGAACATTATATTTGTAAAAAGAAAATATTTCATAGAATGAGAAGACTATTTCAGTTTGTTTCTACTGGTGGATTTTCCTCATTTCAGTTGTAGCTACCTAGAGACATACTGAGCTCTGCAGTTTCACGTTATATGATGCGTGCATGGAGTTGCTGATAATACCTCTTACACCGGAAGAAATACAGAGCAAACAAACAATTTGCAAGGGATCGCTTTGAAAAGCTGTAAGGGGTAAGGCTGTGGCCACAGAGCCTGATTAGCTAAAAATGGGTTCTCTAATGAGGATATGATTACTAGCTTCAAGCTTTATAATTCTTTGCTGGAAATACCACCGATTTTCTAAGAGCATTTTAAGGAATGTATTTAGGAATGGAAGAATGAGCAGTGGCCCAGAAGTCATGTGTATATCTTCTACTCCTGGCTTGTTCCCATTATTAAATTGCATAATCTCTTCTAGCTTTAGTTTCTGTGTATGCAAAATAAGGATATGGTAGGTGTACTTCCTGCTGCAGTGTGATTGTGAAGACAAAACGAGTAAAAAGTTCGGTTTTTTTGGTAAGATGTTATGGAAAAACCCGAACAAAGTTTTTGGCCAACCCAATACATGGATAATGTAGAAATAAGCATGTAGTATAGTTATACAAATGTTATTATGGTTTAGTCACTACAATTGCAGAATACAAATGAAATATTTTAATATTTAATGAAAGGCAAGTGAATATTTTAACGAGCAATAGATTTCAAAAATACAACTTTAAAATGTATTTTTTAAATTGGCCTATTTACAAAAATACAAGAGTATTGGTTTCTTTGTAATTTTATGAAGACTTAATGCAACAAAAGCAATTCTCAGTAGAGAGTTTTTTGAAAGCCAGGTGATCTTCATAGGAATATAAAAAAATATTTGTGAATGATTTATGTTATTTCTGAGGTTTGTACATTTTTAAAGCTCCTTGGTTACTTGTTTAGATTTGCTCACATCTTCCCAGCTATTCTCAAACACTGTTATTCAAGGTGGTGTGGGCAGTGTGGTTACCTTCAAGTAAAACAAAACCAACGTGCAAAAAACTTACCATATTACACCCTTCTTCTAGGGCAAAGACTGCTGTTTTGCTTAATATCTTTATAGAGACATGTCACTTGTTCACTCGTTCAACAATATCAGATATTTGTTTAGCATTTACTGTGTGCCAGAGCAGTGATAAAAAGTTTTTGTCTTCAAGGAGCTTACATTCTGTCAATGAAGATAGATAATGAGGTAAAGAATAAGCCATGCTAATACGTGCAGTACAGAGCATTTTCAGCAGAGATAACAGCCATTGCAAACACTTGACAAACATGGTTGGCATATTGGAAGAACAAAAAGGAAGTCAGGGTGGCTGGAGAGAGTGAGTAAGAGGAAGAGTGATACAAATGAGGATGGAGAAGTAGGCAGGGCCAGATGATGTACATGTTGAGACCAAGGTAAGAACATTGAATTTTATAGACTCAGAGCACATAAAACTGTTAGATTAATGGCTTTTCGCCACTGATTTAACATACTGACTTTTTCTCACAACACTACACTTTAATAAATGTGACACGAAATATGGTGTTTTTTTAAATTATAGTTTCAAACAGGCACACTTACCAGCTTACTTGGCACATGGTTTTTATTCAGAGAATAATATGTAGGACAAATTTGAATTGTGTACCCACCATGTTTGGCTTTGCATAACTATGTCAAGCAGGAGAAATAGAAGGGTAGCATCTTCTGTGATCATCTATTTGCTGAACGCACATGTCCTATGTGTGTTTCAAAGCACCATCTTGTTTAGCCTTAATTTGGCTCAAAAGTTGTTTTTTCTGTTCAATACCTTAATTTTTAAGTGAATTTTGAGTACAAAGCAATCATGAGCCCTAAAAAAGTTAAACATTTGTGAAGAATATGGCACAAAAAGAATAATTCACCTACAAAAGATGATTTCCTTGCAACCTCTTCCATCACCCACCATCTTCTATCAAGACTCTCTTTTCTTTAGCAAATATCTCTTTAAAAACATATTGTACTTTTCAATGAGGGGGAAAAACATATCGTATATAGTGTTTATTTACTTTCAATTGTGTTTATTTACTTTCGATTTATATTTTTCTCATTTAATATTTTTCTAACTAGAAATTATTTCAGTATCTTAGGCTGAGATAGAATGCATCATAATAATTTCCATTAAAATTAATGGATTTCAAAAATTAATATAAGCACTTTTCACTCATAGGAGAGTGTTGAGGGACAAGTGAAGCTCATTAGGTGAGAGTGAGCTGTGTTCTGAGATGGGAGGCCCACGAAGAGCCCAAATAATTGAATAAAGGTCTGTTTCAAGTTGACTTATTCTTTGGAACACTAGATGCAGTGGTAAATTTTAAATGGCAGTTTCTTTTACTAATAATAACCAATGATAACAACAAAAATTGCAAGAAAGATTCTGCCTTTAAGGGCACACCATCATGCTTATTTAGCTGAACACAACTGCAAACAATTTAATTTCATATTTATCACAACCTGAGAATTTGGTTTTGATTAAAAAATATCTATATCTATATAGATTTTTAGATATGGGGTTGTCCTTTGAATCTTCAAACACATGCTTCCTTTCCTTTATACTGTGATGTTATTTTCATAGGTTCTTTGTTTTCTACTTTGTTTTTTCATCTTTGAATGGGGCCCAAGTATTTAGGATAGGTATTTCTTAATATTTAAGGTGCATGGAATGTTATTCTCTCCCACTGTTTTGCTTCAGACCTAAATTTGGAGAGCCCCAATGTGGTTCCTAACATATATTTATCTAAAGCATAGCTACTGGATAGAGCTGGGGTTTTGTTTGGCTCTTATTGTTTTGTCAATGGAGGGCTGCAGAGAATGTAGCTCAGCCAGACATATGCTCCTCCTGGAGCATTAGAATGAGTTTGAGGGTACAAACAACTCTAATGGCCCAATGGTCTTATTGACCCTTTAGCAGCAAAGATCTCCTTCTTTCTCTTCTAGCCCTCTACACTCTATCAAGAAAATGTTCCCTATCACTCATTCGCCTTTTCCTGCCACTACCAAATAACACCCTTTGGTCTTTCTCTTTCTCTCTTCACCCCCCACCCCATCCCTTACCTCTATCTTTATCTCTGCATTTATGTCTCTATCTTATTTCTACCATCATCTTTTACACTCCAAATCCCTAAGAGACTATCTTTCTGAGTTGGCCTTAGACAGCTTTTATACAGGCTCTCTGGGGTCACTGGTGATCCCATAGATAACTGATTTAGTTTATGCATCATCCCCTGACCTAATTTGTTATACCAAGGGGACAGGATAAAATGGTGCAAGGCACTGCCATGTAAGGGTACAAAATCATTTTCAGACGCTTATTCAAAAGAAGGCTGTTGGCATAACAAGAACTTAAGGGTCTTATATCCAGAAAAATCTACATTACCAGGATTGTACTGCTCATAAAAGACTTCTTGTTTGTGCCATTTCTCAAAGAGTACATAGGTTGCTGAGGAAACTGTATTGTGCTGTTCATCCTCATTTTCTTTCTACTCTGTTGTACACTTGAGGCATATTTTCTAACTGAAGGTAGAAATTATTACACTATGAGTATTGCCCAAAAGTGAGGCACATGACTCTTTCTGACTCACAGGATGATTCCAATGTAGTTGTTAGGGATTTGTGACTTTAGATTTAAGTTGCTCTTGAATCCCAGAGAAGGTTGAGATAATAGGATGATTCAAATGTTTCTTTTGTTCATTGAGAAAAAACAATGTTATTCTGTTCAGGAGGATAGATTACATATAATAATTAATCCATTCCCCATAATGATGAAGGTAAAGTAAGCCAGATAGATAAATATCATATATTGCTTATATGTGGAATCTGGAAAAAAAAAAAAAAAGGTACAAATGAACTTATTTCCAAAACAGAAAGAGACTCACAGATATAGAAAACAAACTTATGGTTACCAAAGGGGAAAAGGGGTTAGGGGGAAGGATAAATTAGGATGTTAGGGTTAACATATCCACACTACTATATATAAAATAGATAAACAACAGGGACCTACTATATAGCACAGGGAACTATACTAAATATTTTGTAATAACCTATAAGGGAAGAGAATCTGAAGAATATATATATATATATATATTCTTATGTATATATAGAACTGAAATATATGTATATAAACTGAATTGCTGTGCTGTACACCTAAAACTAACATGATATTGTAAATCAAGTATGTTTCAATTTAAAGAAATTTAAAAATATGTTACCTTAAATTCCCCAGATGTAGTTATGTGGGATTTCTTCATTATTATTTTACACTGCTATTGCAAGATAATTTTTTAATTTTGGAAATATTTACAGGTAGTGTAATCAATAAGCAATGGTGTGTGTTTGTGTGTGTGTGTGTGTGTGTGTATAGTAAATCATGGTCATTGCTTATGGTCCATTTTCCTTGCCAGATGTAAGTTATATGAGGACACACATCTTTTTCATTTTATCCTCTGATTTATCCTAAGGTCCTAGAATAGATCTTGAAACATGGTAGGCTCTTAATAAATAGTTGTTGAGTGAATTATAAGTGGACGCAGGTATGGATAACTGCAAGTAGCAAACTTACTGATGAGTGATTTCATATTGTTGTAAAATAGTAAGAAGGGCCATTGGTTCAGAGATAAGAGTTTTAAGGATTTACAGGGTCTTTGAGTGAAATGATGAAGTTAATAATACCTTAAGGACCTAAAAATATGAAAAAAAATCATCTGCCCTGCTCCATTGAAACCCTATCTGAAACTGGACACTAATTTTGCAGTGGTAGGCTTGGGTCTGTGATTTTTTTTTTTCCCCTAGCATGACCCTGCAGCCTGTGGCAAAGGAATCGTATACTTAAATTGAACTAAAGTAGTGAATTAGTGGATTAGAAGTGGCCCAGGGACAAGGAACATTGATAAGATAATGAGACAATGATCAAAGCCTTAATACCATATAGAAGCTAGAGAAGAAAGTAAAGCCATGGTGAGGCGTTAGCCTGGAAGAAAATTAAGGTCTTATTAAATATTCAGAGATATCAGAGAAGACAGCAAACAGGTATACCTGGGAAAGGATGTGAGAACATTGTGGTTAGAGTAGCCCTTGGTAAAAGCAAGTTCCAGGAGAGCAGGAGTTTTTGTCAGTTTAGATCATTGCTGTATACTCAGAAGTGCTTGGCATGCAGGAGGTCCTTAATGCATGCTTGTTGGTTGAATGGTGAGGTCCAGAATGTGACCATGAGAGTAGGTTCCTATGGTAGAAGACAGGTGGAAACTTTTGAGATAAGAGGGAGAAGAGTATCAATGATCAAATTGCTGAGTGATTTACATCTGGCCTTAGATGATCCTGTAAAGACAGAAGAGTTGGAGACCTGGTGTTAAACACCTTAAATAGCAAGGCCATGTGCTAGGAGGTCTGCACATGGTAGGTTGGATAGAGGGTGGATACTACGAACCTTAAAAAATTGGGGTTTCTCTATCAAAGTGGAAGAATAATAGTCTTGAAGTGACAAAAGACTTTGATCCATGCTAACTTTGCCTCCAATGCCTGAAATATAGAGAGATGGTTGATAGAACAAATTCTCCAAAAAGTTACAGCAGGAAAAACAAGTTTTATTTAAGGCAAAACCTTCTGTGAATACTTGGATGTGTGAGGATTGATTTACAATGGACCAGTTCTTCTAAAGGGGGCATGGTAACGAGCTAGGAAGAAGGCTGGGGAGGGAGCAAGGGGTAATTATGTGGGGAGGAAATTCTTCTGATGATAAGTGTAAAGTAGAAAGGGCAATGATAACTTATCAGTACCCTGGAGAAGGACTGAGAAAGCTTATCCTAGAAGGGTAACATCCAGTGTTATGAGAGAATTCAAACTGTATTTTTGTGATGCTAGCATTTATTTTCTTGTAACTGAAACAAGGGTATTGTTATGCTGAGAGTATCATTAATTAATTAATTCATTGAGTGCTCCATTGCATTATCTCACTTAATTCTTATCCTATAAGGTAATTATTATCATTTTCCCGGAACTGGGGCTCGGAGAGGGAGAGTACCTTGCCCAAAGCTACAGACAGTAGCGGAAGAGTTCAGACTTAACCACAGGAAGTTTGATTTTCGAGCCCTCATTCTTAACCATGGATGTATCTGCCATCCTTTAAAATCCCCACATTCTTCACATCTTAATACAAAATAGGTTTCCTTTCTTAATTTACATTCTAGGTTTTCAGTATGCATATGAAAACCTAGAATGTATATGCATATGCATATGTTCCAAATGCATCTGAATCTGCCAGCTTCACTCAGACACAACTTCCAGTGACATAAACATGAAACTGTAAGATAACACTCAGTTTTGAAGATGTGTGTTAAGGGTATAAAATAAAGTGCTTTGAAATAGAAACTCTAAATTACTTGACGTTTTGGTGCAGATACATGTGAAAAAATTTCACTGAAAACTGAACAAATTCTAATTTACTGGCTTATATTAGGGATTAGGAAAAGGAGCAAAGATAAAGAGAACTAACCTTCAGTGCATACTATATATTTCAGACACATGATTTATATGCAGAATAATTACATTCACCTAACAGTTGTTTGAGGTATGTATAAAAATGAGGAAACTGAGTTTCAGAAAGATTAAGGTCATACAGCTCTCAAACGGCAGAGCTGGGCTTTTTGAAAAAAAGTGCAAAATATTCCAAAATCCATTTTCTTTCACTCTCCTCTGCTTCATGTTAGGAATGTGATCCAATTAGTAGAACTTAGTCCTGTGCACATATTTTATGGGAAATTCTATGTAAATGAAAGAACATCTGGCTAAATATAGGGGTCCCAGATTGTTCTCATACACACAACAGATTAAACTGAGTGAAATTTGCCTGCCAACCCCCAGTCCAAAGAAAAAATACACTATGTGGGAAATTAGTTGATAAAATTCAGCGTATTCCATTTCACTTTGTTATGGCAATTTAATTAAAATATAAATTTTTACTTTAAATGAAAAGAAGAGAAAAAATATTTAACATTTATCGAGAATTTACTGTATGCCAGGCACTGTACTAAGAAATTTACACATAAAATTAATTATCACAACTAGTCTACCAAGACTTTCATATCCTGGCTCCTGACTGTCTCTACAGCCTTGATCAGCACATTTTATATCAGTGTTTTCCCCAATGCTGATTCACAGATTGGTGCTAGTTTGGCCTCGGAGGATATACCCCAGATCTAAGAAATTAAACATGCCAGGAGAAGGACCTAAAAATACTCATTTTGAATAAGTTTCCCTAACAAGTAAAAGCTTTTTCTAACATGACAAAGTACATATCTTGCTGATTTAATATTCAGCCTGTTTCATTAATCACTCCATAGATTACTCATGGCTCTAACAATTCCACACTGGTATGTGACACATGAGTTGAATCAAAACATTGAATGTCTTTAATAAATCTGGAGGGCTTCTCTGGTGGTGCAGAGGTTGAGAGTCCGCCTGCCGATGCAGGGGACGTGGGTTCGTGCCCCAGTCTGGGAAGATCCCACATGCTGCGGAGCGGCTAGGCCCGTGAGCCATGGCCGCTGAGCCTGCTCGTCTGGAGCCTGTGCTCCGCAACGGGAGAGGCCACAGCAGTGAGAGGCCCGTGTACCGCAAAAAAAAAAAAAAAATCTGGAGTAGTAGATTTCAATTTTCTAAAATATTGATACAATCTCAGAAATGAATATTTAGGACATTCATTTAGACAAATGAATGTCTAGGACACTCAACTCTCATAAAGTGTAGACAGAGCTGTTTTTTCCCTATAGGTGACAACATCCAAATCTGATTTATTTGATCAACTGAAGCATTATCATACTTAGTCAAATATATAGCAGTAAGATCTGACTGGCACTCAGATCATGATATAGTGAATTTATGAAAGAATCCCACTAGAACACTGGAGTGTCCTGGTATACACGTGAGGATTGCAGTAGTGTGTTTACTGAGTATAGGAGGAAATAAAGTAGATGTCAGTCAGGTGCTGATAACATTGATCTCATGTAACAGTTAAACTCATTCCTTTGTAACTTTGGAGGTATTTAGATTATTAATCGTCCAAAATTATGGGTATAGAAAGTATGTATTATACTCTAAAACAAAGAGACATTATAAGATAACTTTTTCTATAAGTGACATTTTTTGATGTGCTTTTTTGAATATTTTTACTCAATATTGGTTACTTGGTGAACCCAAGATAAATAGCATGTGAACTTCAGTGATATTTATGTACAGAGTTGGCCTTAATTAAAGCAGACCTACAGAGTACAATTTGAAGGGTACACAGTTGTGTGTTCTTTTTTAAAATCTTTCCTGTTGGTCCTACCTTAGTGCATAAAAGTAACATTACTCTTAAGGCCTTGAAAACCACTGATAAGACACGTGTAACCTGTGACAAATGTAACACTGCCTTCGTATTGGAATTCAACTATTTTACTGCTTTTTAGTCACTACAATGTGGCTAAATAGGGTCTTATTATAGACCCTCTTTGACCTAATTTATAGGATTGAAAGAATTGCAGTAGGTGATATAAATGAAGCAAAAAAGCATTATCGATCAATGTTTAGGACACAATGCAGTATATATTTGTGTGCGTGTGTGTGTGTGTATACATATATATGTGTATATATATATTTACTATATGTGTATATAGTAAATATTTTCCTAAAATCTGCTTCATTTTCCAGAAAATATCATTAAATAATTGCATCATTCTCTCATATTACTTTGATTTCAATAAACTATTTTACAGAATATAATAGTGAAATGACTATTTGGACTAAATGCATTTAAGTGATACTTAGTTTTCCTCATAAAGAAGTGGCTGGACTGTATTCTCCATAGTGGGCAAAGCTTCTGAAGAGCCCACACCTGGGGAAGGCTCACAGTGAAAGCCTCATTTGAATATTTTAGTTCTGTGTTATAGAATATTGTTATGCCAGAAAAAAGAGTTAACTATAATCCCTTTTTCTTCAAAGACTTTCAAGATGATTGTTTAGTTGCTTTTGTTTCCTAATAAAACAAAGTGTTATGTTTGTTATGTTCCATGCACTTTTAAATGAGACTGATTATTCAGTAAACAAAACATAATCAAGTTTGTATGTGTCTCCATATGGAGGGGAAGAATACTATATTGTTGCAAGGAATATTTTATAGATAAGAGAAATATAATAATTACATATTTGTCATACAAGGGTATATTTAATATTATGGTTCTTTTTGGACTTACAAAGAATAATATATATGGTTGTCATAAATTCTTGATCTAGCATCAGAATTGTTCAGAGGTATTTTGTGTTCAGGGAGTTACCACCTTAGAGAATGATAAGGTGAGATTTCATTAGACTCTTCCTTTGCATTTAGTTACCATTCTTATTTAAATGCTTCCTTATTCCTTTTAAGAACTCCTTCCTAAAATTTCATTAACCAATGAATTCTGTTCCTAGACTGAGTAGGAAAATAAAGAAGATGCTTCATGCATTTATTCATTTCTTTCATCCAGATTGTATTCATCGAATATCTGCCATGTGTCAAATGTTGAGAACACCATGATGAACAAGGTGTGTGTTTGCACTCAGGAGGTCTCAGTCTGATGTAGGGAGACAGACAAGACAACCACAAATGACTATACAGTGTGATAAGAACCATAATAGAGACATGTACAATCTTGGCTTTCCTAATCCTCTGCAGAAATGGTATGGTAGAGTTTGGGTGGTGGTAGATTTATTTCCAGGAAGGCTTCTAAGAGGAAATGAAGCATGAGTAGTCTTGAAGAATAAGTGCAAGATAATTAGCAGGGTAGAGAAAAGAGGTTGCAAATAGAGGGGATCCATAAATTTAAAGAAATGGAGCCATGACAAAACATAGTATATTCAGGGAACTGAAGTAGTTCAGGATGGCTGAAGGTGAGGTACTTTACGAGAACATGGATACATGTATGACTGAAAGCATGGTATAAACCAGATCATGAAGGGGCTTATAGATCATGCTGAGGACTGGAGAATCTTAAGCAGAAAGGGTGGGGGTTGGATTTTAGAATGCTTATTCTAGTATAAGAGTAGAGAATAGGGAAGAGGTCAGATTGGAGACAGAATTATTAGCCGGAAAGTCTTATAATAAATGGTGAGGTTGTAGTCTAGGGCAGTAACAACAGGCATGTTGAAAAGGAGAAGAAATAGCTGAGATACTTAGGAGTTAAAATAAACAGGACCTTATTACTAACTGATATGGAGGCAAGCAGGGTGAGAAAGTTCTCTAGGATATGACCCTACTTTTACTTTAGAGTTTTACTAGTAAGAAAAATTATAGCAGGAAAAACAGATTTGTTGATGACTGAAGAGGGAATAGAGCCCAACCATGTTGTACATGTTTACTTCGAGCTGTCTCAGTACGTTCTGGCCAATGGCTATGACCGTAAGGGAGAGAAAAGCCTAGTGGGTAAGAACACAGACTGTGAAGCTGAATTCCTGGGTTTGAGAACTAGATCTACCATTTACTAGCTAGAGGATACTTCCCTTATATAAACCTCAGTTCCCCATATATAAACAATTGTTATAAACATTAAATGAAATATTTCATAGGAAATGCATACCAGTGCATGGCATGTAATAGGTGCTCAGCAGATTTTGCTGTTCTTATTATTATCAACATAAAAATAGGCAGTATTATTTATGAGTCCTATGTTGAAGGGAAATAAGTAAACTAGAGAGATGGATTTAAAGCTATGGATTTGAGTCATCAGCATATGAGTGGTTCTTTTTCACTTTTGTCCACTGTCCCAGTTTTCTCTTGCTATAATAATCACTGTATAACAAGTCCAAAATTCTTGAGTCTTCATATCAACTGTGCATCTCTTCTGGTCTTAGCTGGGCTCATTTATATTTCTCTAGTTATCTGTGTGGGTTGCTGATTTGGTCTGGGCCCCCTTGTGTTGGAAGGTTGGATGGCTGTTGGCTGGTTTAGAATGGTGTCAGTTATTGTTTTATATGTGTTTCAAATTCTTCCAGTAGGTTTCAGTATGTGCTCATGGAGAGGCAGATGTACAAGAGCAGACAAGCCCAAAGCATAAAAATACATACATATTCTTATCAAGCCTAGGCATTTAATTATTGGATTTTATTATTGGATTGAATAGGATATAAAGTCTGAAAGAAAAGTACATGAATCCAGAATGTGAGATACAAATATGTAAGCAATAACTAGTTAGCAACTCTAAATAGATTGATTTAACAAACTTTAATACTTTTTGAAGAGTCTTTCAAAATTTGACTCTGTATTCTTTTTTTTTTTTGCGGTATGCGGGCCTCTCACTGTTGTGGCCTCTCCCGTTGCGGAGCACAGGCTCCAGATGCACAGGCTCAGCGTCCATGGCTCACGGGCCTAGCCGCTCCGCGGCATGTGGGATCTTCCCGGACCGGGGCACAAACCCGTGTCCCCTGCATCGGCAGGCGGACTCTCAACCACTGTGCCACCAGGGAAGCCCAACTCTGTATTCTTTAGGACAAGTTTTGTGGATATTTTTATTTGAACATCTCCATTGATTTTTCATTATTAAAGAAAATATACCAAGACAAATGGATGGTCATATCATCTCTATTTTAATAACCCCCCCAAAATAGATCATTTAATTCTAGGATATAAAGTTGGAGAATAGTAAAATAGAAACATTTTACCTTTATAAAAATGGGTAGAAAATGTAAGTATTATTTTAACTGGAACTGATGCACTATGTCAGTGCCCAAAACAGTTCTGGCATCAAATGCATCTAATAAAATTTGTTGTCAAGTTAAATTTTTTAGTATGCATGTCCAGTGAGCAATGAATTTAAGGTCAAATCCCATTGCAATGAATATTGGTCTTCAGGCTATTACATATACACATACAGACACCCTAAAAGCCCTGGCAGGGCCCCTTATGAACAGAGCTTTGTCAATCTGTTCTATAGATTTTCATACTACATATAATTCAGTTTGACAAATTCTCTCCATTCTCTAGTCTCACTTCCATTTGTATCTTAGTCTCTCCTTATAGAAATACATGATAGTTTAGAATGACAACAGGGAAGAGTGGAACTGAATGGTATGATTGATTGTAGCTGAGCTGAAGAAGTTAGTATTCCAGAAATCTGCTTTGGTTAAAGTACAGCTGGGGATCCTAGTGCTTTACCCACTTGACCTCTTGATCAGAATCTTTTGGGAGGCTCAGTCCCCAAAACTATACCTTTCTTGCAGGGCATAGGTGGTAGTGGTGTTACAGGGGTGGCAATCAGCAATGACTTAGATTTGATGGATGGATGAGCATGTCTATGTGCTTGTTATACCTTCACCATTGTTAAGTACCACTACACCCTCCCTCCCATCAGTCTGCAAAAAATACAGACAAGGGTTCACTATATATGGCTTAGAAGGATAATATACCTGGGTGTTGTCATATCAATTTGTAGAAAAAGTACCTCTAGAATCTTGCAATTCAAAATGTGGTCTATAGAAGGGTAGCATCAGTATGACCTGGGAGCTTTTAAGAAATGTTAAATTTCAGGCCCTGTCTCAAACCTACTGAATTAAAATCTGCATTTTAATAAGCTCCTTAGATGATTTTACTGTATGTTAATGTTTTAGAATCTCTACAACAGCAGTTAAGAATGGTTACACATTAGAATCTTCTGAAGTGCTTTCAAAAACATAAAAACCAGGGCCCTTCTATAGATAATTAAATCAGAATGTGTGGGCTGTACTCCATGCATTGGCATTAAAAAATGTTTCCCAGGTGATTTTGAAGTTCTCTTGAGCTATGAGTCACTAGAAGGCTTAAAGCCCAGGAGTTTCAACACGGAAGGAATCGATTCCAGAAACTTTATATACCAGATTCATCATCTTTCCCCACTGATGAAATGTGGGAACAGAAACAAAAGAAGTCCAATAGGATAATTTGACTGAACTTGTGTCTGTCTCCTGCCTGGAAGAGTGGCCGGCTCAGTCACTCATGCCAATTAAGGTTCTCTGAATTGAGAACCAAAAGTTAGAGTGTATGGTGGATTCCCATCTTTGGACCCAATGATTTCAGAATGACATGACATGGTATGCTTCTGGAGTTGTAAGGCATGTTTCTGAGGCTGTACTTTGGCAAAGAGGAGATTGTCCAGAAAGAATCTATGAGGCATAGGAGTGCAGCAGTAATTCTAGAAGCTTAAAGTTACTTTTATAACCACCACTCAGAGTTGCAAGCCCCTCTTAAATATATAGAGATATAAATATAAATATATTAGGTATAAAATATCTAATTGTCTTGCTAAACTCTAAACCTTGAGGGGTATACTCTCCTGGATTTATTGAAACTGTCCTTTTTCTTTGCTATCCATGAACCTGAAGAGTTTCATTCCTGATCTAGGCAATCTACTTCAGAAAATGGGGAATGGAAAACTTACCTTGCCCAGGCATCTTGTTTGCTTCTTTTGATCAACTTGAATGTCTGCAATGTATCAAACCTGTGATGACTTTTAGAGGGTAGGACAGTCTCACTTTCAGACTGACTTTTCTGCTAGAAGTTCCAAATAGAGTCTTGTTTTTCTCTGTTGCTCCACTTTGGTAGTTTTTATAAGGATGCTTTGGTCAAACTTGTGGCTGGCTTGCAGATGCTGTATTCCAATTTCTTTAGAAAACTTTGTATAGGTAGAGTAAAACCTAGGCTGTTGGGAAGCAGCTTCACATTAATGACACCTAGAGGAAGGATGAATTGATGTTTGCTAAGAAGGTTTCATGGATGTGATAAAAAAGAAAAAGCTTCGAAGATGAAGTGTTTTGAATCAATTAATTTAATAAAAATGTTATGCCACAGGATTATGGAAAGATCACAGAGTAGGAAGTACCAGGAAAATCTGTCTCCCCACCTAGATGACAATTACATTGGCAAAATCTGTCTGATATAAATATTTTAGAACTCTGGAGTCAATTGAAGGCTTGCAACTTCCAGGGGAAATAGGAAAGTATGGTCCATTCAAAGGAAAAAATAAATCAACAGAAACTGTCACTGAAAAAGACCTGATGGAAGATCAACTAGACAAAGGCTTTAAAACAACTGTCTTAAAGATGCTTAAAGAACTAGAGGAAGATGTGGAGAAAGTCAAGAAAACAATGTACTCTGAGCATATCTCACCTAGATTTCACTGAGCTTCTTGGATGTTTATCTTCAGGTCTTCAAATCTGAATTTTTCAGTCATTGTTTTTTCAAATAGGTGTCAATGCTAAATTGTGGTTAATTTTGATTAATTTAACTCTTGGCACAGTGGAAACTACCTGCTCCCAGCTTCACAGCGTGCAGCTCGGCATATGTTCCTGGAGCAACCTGCGTACAGGTTGCAGAAGCCAGGATGGACAAAAATGACAGTGTCCTTCAAATATTGGGGATCTGCACTCTGATCTCTGAGTCCTGCTTCTGATCACAGAGGTGCAAATAGGGTGATGGCAGTTGATATTACATCTCCTGCCATTGTTGTGAGCCCCTCCCACTCAGGCTGAAGTGATTTCCAGGATAATTAAAGGGCCAACATTTTTTTCTCCCCATGTTGATTTTTCTCTTTTTTCCGCCTTTGGGAGCTAGACATTAAAGACTAGGGCATTAAAAAGCAACTGCATACATGAGGAAAATCAGACAGCAACCATACATGCTCAGGGAAATGTACAGGCTCAAACTAGATCTGGGAATAGGGAGATCAAGATGGCGGGGTAGGAGGACATTGAGCTTACCCCCCCACCCCCATCCCGTGAATGCTGAAAACCCAGAGACTGGCAGAAAGGCTCTTCTACAACCAAGGCTATAAAGATCCACATGGAATTGGGTAGGAAGTGAGGAGAAACAATCAGGCCAGGACCTGTGCCCTAGCAGGGGACACAGAAGACGAAGGGAATATCACAGGCTTAGGGATCCTCCCTGGGGAGTCAGGGGTTCGGGACACATATTGGGCACCCGAGCTCTGGGGTCTGACACTGAGAAGACAAGTCTCCATGGCTGGTTTGAAAACCAGTGGGACTTCCTGGAGGGCTGTAAGAAACTGAGACTCTACTCAAGAACAGCCTGTGCACATGATTGTTATTCCTGGGAACAAGGTGGAGGAAGCAGATTGAAACAGCCCAGGGCTGTGGCTGGTTTCCCACGAGTGCCCCAGTGTGCACCCCAGGCTGCTCCAGCCCTTCTTGCTCTGGCACTGTTCTCTACTAAGGAGAAAGCTGCTGTTGCCATGGATAGTGTGCACTTGCAGGGGATGGAGCCAGCCTACACCGAGAGGGCAAAGGCAACCATTACCAAGGCACATGTATGGAGAGAGCAGATTGAAAACTGCCTGGGACTCTGACCAGCTTGCCAGAACCATCCCAGCATGCACCCTGATCTGCACTGAGCACCTGCTCCCACTCCTTTTGCACCAGTGCTGCTTTCCACTGGGGCAGAGGTAGTGGTAGTGATGCATGCACTTGGAGGAAGCAGAACTGGTTCAGACCCGGCCTTGAATGGGCAAGGGTGGTAACTGCCAGTGTGTGCATGGAGGCAACAGATTGGAAACTGCCTGGACTTCTGACTGGTTTGCTGGGACTGTCCCAGCATGCACCCCAGCCCACATCAGGTGTCTGCTCCAGCCCTTCTTGATCTGACACTGTTCTCCATTAAGGTGGAGGTACCATTGCTGGGGGAGTGCACATATTAGAGGGAATGAAACCAGCTCTGTCCCAAACTTCAGGGCTTCTGCTCTACCACATTGGGTCCTGACCCTTATAGGGAAGTGACTGCCAATGAGCACAGGAGAACCCTGGCTCACACCTGGCTCGAGCTTTAGCCCCTTCACCTCCAGCCTTACCTCCCACCAAGGTGGTAGCTGCCAGAACACCTCAGGAGATGTGACCCATGCTCACTTCTGACCCAGCTCTCCCATCAAAGCCACTGGGCACATGCAGACTGCATAGGGACGTTCCCACACAGGGACACCCCATCAAGACCGAGATAGGTAACTGTTTCACCCAACATCATAGAGACAGAAAGGTAAACAGAATGAGAAGACAGAGGTATATGTTTCAAACAAAAGAAAAAGAAAAAAACCCCTGGAAAACCCCCTTATGAAACAGATAAATAATTTACCAGATAAAGGGTTCAAAGTATTAGTAATAAGAATGCTAACTGAACTTGGGAAAAAATATAAACACAGTGAGAATTTTAACAAGAAATTAGAAAAATATAAAAAGGAACCAGTTAGAGCTGAAGAATAAAATAACTGAAGAGAAAAACATACTAGAAGGAAATACTGGCAGACTAGGTGATATAGAAGAATGCGTGAGTGATAAGGAAGATAGAATAATGGAAATCACCCAATCAGAACAGCAAAAACAAAAACAAAGCAAAAAAATTCCAAAATTAAAAAAGAAAAATGAGGATAGTTTAAGGGAACTCTAAAACAACATCAAGTGTACTAACATTCACATAATAGGGGGTCTCAAAAGAAGAGAAAAAAGGCTTAAATGTATTTGATAAAATTATGGCTGAAAACTTCCTGAAGTTGAAGGAAACAGAGGTCTATGTACAGGAAGCAGAATCCCAACCAAGATGACCCCAAAGAGACCCACACCAAGACATATCATAATTAAAATGGTTAAAGTTAACATAGAGAATTTTAAAAGCAGCAAGACAAAAACAAAGACTCACATACAATGGAACCCTTATAAGTCTATCAGCTTATTTTTCTGCAGAAACTTTGCAGGACAGAAGGGAGTGGCATGATATATTTAAATTACTGAAAGGGAAAAATCCATAACCTAGAATGCTCTACCCAGCAAGGGTTATCGTTTGGAATTGAAGAAGAGATAAAGAACTTCTCAGACAAGCAAAAACTAAGAGTTCATTAATACTAAACTGGCCTTACAAGAAGTGTTAAAGGGGTTTTTGTTAAGTGGAAAAGAAAAGGCTACAACAAGAAGTAAGAATTTATAGGAAAGGATAAATCCCACTAGTAAAGGTATATATGTAGTAAAAGATGTGGATCAGCCATTTAAATAAGCTAGAACAAAGATTAAAAGACAAAATTTGTAAAGTCAACTATAACTACAACAAACAGGTACAGGATAGACATGAAGATGTAAAAAATGATAAACACAAAACGTGAGAGGAGTAAAAAACGTAGATCTTTTAAAATGTGTTTGAACTTAAAGGACTATCAGTTTAAAACAAGTAGATACAGGTATAGGTCAACATATATGAACCCCATGGTAAGCACAAATCAAAAAACTACAATAGATACACAAAGAGAGAGAAAGGAACAAAGGCATAACACTAAAAAAAATAATCAAGCCACAAGGGAAGAGACTGAAGAAAAGAACAGCAAAGAACTGCAAAACAACCAGAAAACAAGTAATAAAATGGCACTAAGTACATTCTTATTTAATAATCACTTGAAAAGTGAATGGACTAAATGCTCCAGTCAAAAGACATAGGGTGGCTGATTGGACTGAAATAAGACCCATCCGTATGCTGCCTACAAGAGACTCACTTCAGAGCTGGAGCCACACAGACTGAAAGTAAGAGGATGGAAAAAGATAATACAAAGGGAAATGACAAGGAAGCTGGGGTAGCAATACTCATATCAGACGATGTAGATTTTAAAACAAAGTCTATAACAAAAAGACTAAGAAGGACTTTATATAATGTTAAAAGGATCAATACAAGAAGACAATATAACATTTGTTAACATACATGGACCTAATGTAGGAGCACCTAAGTATATAAAGCAAATATTAATAGACATGAAGGGAAAAGTTCATAATAATACAATAATAGTAGGGAACTTTAACACCCCATTTACATCAATGGGCATATCATCCAGGCAGAAAATTAATGAGAACAGTGGCACTAAATGACACATTAGACCAACTGGATTTAATAGATATCTACAGGACATTCCATCCCCAAACAACAGAATACACATTCTTTTCAAGTGCACATGGAACGTTCTCCAGGATAGATCACATGCTAGGCCACAAAACATGCCTCATCAAATTTAAGAAGATAGAAATTATATCAAGCATCTTTTCCAGCCACAATAGTAAAAATCTGTAAGTCAATTACAGGAAAAAAATGGAAAAAGCACAAACGTGGATAAAAAACAAGGATTTAGTATATTGTTTAGTATAAACAACAAGGACTTAGCACAGGGAACTATATTCAATACCTTGTAATAACCTATAATGGAAAAGAATCTGAAAAAATATATATCTCTGAATCATTTTTCTGTACACCTGAAGCTAACACAATATTGTAAATCAACTATAGTTCAATAAATAAATAAAAAACCCCAACAAGTACATGGAGACTAAACACTGTTACTACAAAAACAGTGGGTTAATGAAGATGTTAAAGAGAAAATCAGAATATACCGAGATAAACGAAAATGAAAACACAACTTTCCAAAATTTAAGACATAGCAAAGGCAATTCTAAGAGAGAGTTTATAGTGATACAGGCCAACTCAATTAAAAGAAATGTCAAATAAATAACCTAACCTATTGTCTAAAGGAATTAACAAAAGAAGAGCATACAAAGCCCAAAGTCAGTAGAAGGAAGGAAGTAAAAATCATAGTGGAAATAAATAAAATAGAGACCAAAAAACAATAGAAAAGATAAAAGAAACCAAGATCTGGTGTTTTGAAAAGATAAATTGATGAGCCTTTAGCCAGGCTCATCAAGAAGGAGAGAGGGCCCAAATAAACAAAATAAGAAATGAGAGAGCAGAAATTACAGCTGATATAACAGAGATACAAAAAATCATAAGAGTACTATGAACAGTTATAAGCCAACAAAGTAGACAATTTAGAAGAAATGAATGAATTCCTTTGGAAGAAACAGTCTTCCAAAACTGGATAAGGAAGAGATGGATAATCTGAGCCGATGAGTTACTAGTAGTGAAATTGAATCAGTAATAAATAAAAACTCCCAGCAAATAAAAGTCCAGGACCAGGCAGCTTCACAGGGGTATTCTATCAAATATATAAAGAAGAGCCAATACCTTTCCTTCTCAAACTATTCCAAAAAACTGATGAGGAGGGAACACTCCCAAATTCATTCTATGAAGCCACCATTACCCTGATACCAAACCCAGACAAAGACATTACAAAAAGCTAAAATTACAGGCCAATATTTCTGATGAATATAGATGCAAAAATTCTCAACAAAATGTTAACAAACTAAATTTAACAATGTATAAAAAGGATCATACACCACGATTAAGTGGGATTAATTTCAGGGATGCAAGTATGGTTCAGTATCCACAAATTAATCAGTGTGATACACCACATTAACAAAAGGAAAGATAAAAATCACATGATCATCTCAATAGACAGGAAAAAGCATTTGACAAAATTCAATACCCATACATGATAAAAACTCTGATCAAAATGGGTATAGAGGAACATATCAACATAACAAAGGCCGTTTTAGACAAACCCACAGCTAACATAATCAATGACGAAAAGCTGAAAGCTTTTCCCCTAAAATCAGGAATAAGACAAGGATGCCCACTTTTGCCACTTCTATTTAACATAGTATTGGATGTCCTAGCCACAGAAATCAGACAAGAAAAAGAAATAAAAGACATATAAATTGGAAGCGTAGAAGTAACTGTCACTATTTGCAGGTGACATGATACTATATATAGAAAACTCTAAAGTCTCCATCACAAAACTACTGTAAATGCAAGGATACTTGCTTTCAATACTTCTATTAAACATAGTACTTAAAGTTCTTGCCAGAGCAATTAGGCAAGAAAAATAAGTGCATCTAAATTGGAAAGGAAGAAATAAAATTATCTCTGTTCACAGATGATAGGATTTTATATGTAGAAAACCCTAAAGAATGCACAAAAAATCTGTTAGAATTAATAAATTAATTTATCAAAGTAGCAAGATACAAGCTCAACACACATAAATAAGCTGAATTTCTATACAGTAACAATGACAAATCTGAAAAGGAAATTATGAAAACAATTCCATTTACAATAGCATCAAAAAGAATAAAATACTAAGGGATTAACTTAACCAAGGAGATGAAAGACATGTACACTACTTGAAAACTATACAACATTGCTGAATGAATTTAAAGACATTAATAAATGGAAATACATCCATGTTCATATTTTGGAAGACTTAATATTGTTAAGATATTAAAACTACCCAAGGGGATCTACAGATTTAATGCAGTCTCTATCATAATAATATTTCCAGAAATAGAAAAAAAATCTCAAAATACATAAGGAATCTCAAGAGAATCCTACTGGCCAAAACAGTTTAAAAAGAAAAACAAAGCTGGAGGACTCACATTTTCTGATTTCAAAACTTAATACAAAGCTATGGTGATCAAAGCAGTGTGGTACTGGCATGAAAATGGGCATATACACCAATGGAATAGAATAGAGAGCCCAGAAATAAAATCCTGCATATTTGGTCATACAATTTTTGACACAGTTGCCAAGACTATTCAATGGGAAAAGGGCAGTCTTTTCAACAAATGGTGCTGGGAAAACTGAATATCCAAAAGCAAAGGAATGAATCTGGATCTTTACCTAACACCATATACAAAAATTGACTCAAAATGAATCAAAGACCTAAGTGTAAGACCTAAAATTATAAAACTCAGAAGAAAACATAGGGTAAAAATTTAACAGCATTGAATTTGGCAGTAATTTCTTGGATATGATACCAAAGGCATAGGAAACAAAGGAAAAAATAGGCAAATTGGACTTCATGAAAATTAAAAATTGTGCATCAAAAGGCAATATCGATAGAATAAAAGACAACCCACAGAATGGGAGAAAATATTTGCAAATCACATATCTGATAAGGGATTAATATGCAGAATTATATAGAGAATACCTAAATCTCAATAATAATAAAACAAATAGCCCTACTCAAAAATGGCCAATGGACTTTCTCCAAAGAAGGTATACAAATGGCCAACAAGGACATGGAAAAATGCACAACATCACTAACCATTAGGAAAATTCAAATCAACAGTACAAGGAGATACCAATTATATCCATTAAGATGGCTACTATCAAAGAAAGAGAAAATACATGCTGGCGAGAATGTGGAGAAATTGGAAACCTTGTGCACTGTTGGTAGGAATGTAAAATGGCACAGCTGCTGAGGAAAAAAGTATGGTGGTTCTTCAAGAAAGTAAAAATGGAATTACTGTATGATCCAGTGATTCCACTTCTGGGTATGTATCCAAAATAATTGAAAACAGAATCTCAAAGAGATATTTGTATATTCATGTT
Source organism: Aethalodelphis obliquidens (assembly GCF_003676395.1). Lineage (NCBI taxonomy): Eukaryota > Metazoa > Chordata > Mammalia > Artiodactyla > Delphinidae > Aethalodelphis > Aethalodelphis obliquidens. Next base: position 64,935,584 of record NW_020837946.1, on the reverse strand, counting down.
CATAGCAACATTATCTGCAATAGCTAAAATGTGGAAGCAATCTAAGTGTCCATCAATGAATGGTTAAGCAAAATGTGGTATATACATACAATGGTGTATTATTCAGCCTTAAAAAGGAAGGAAATTCTAACATATGTTACAGCATTGGATGAAACTTGAGGAAATTATGCTAAGTGAAATAAATGAGTCACAAAAAGACAAATAATGTATGACCCCACTTAAATGAGGTACGTAGAGTAGTCAAAATCATAGAGACCAAAAGTAGAATGGTGATTTCCAGGGACTAGGGGCAGAGTAGAATGGGAGTTACTGCTTAGCATATAGACTTTGTTTTGCAAGATGAAAAGAGTTATGGAGATGGTGGTAGTGATGGTTGCACAACCTTATGAATGTATTTAATAGTACTGAATTGTATACTTAAAAATGGTCTAGGTGGTAAATTTTATCTTACAGTATTTTACCACAATAAAAATTGGGAAAATTTTATTATTTTAATCTCTGAATTAGTGATTGTAACAGGCTTTTTTCACTTAAACCCAATAAATACTTTTTTGCATCATTACTTTTGTATACAGTGCTTTTCCTACTCTTCATAATATAGGAATGGTAAAAAAAAATGATTCAGAAATATAAAGAATGAAAGAAAAAGAACTTAAATTGAAAATTGTATTATAAAGATATGTAAAAGTTACAAAAGATATATTTGGAGATGTTATACCAAAATTACTACTTTTTAAAAACAAAATTGACTAGAAATTTTTTATTCCTGGGGAAAATTGTTCCATTTGATTTTGACTAACTTTCATGCTGTAGCCCTTCTCAAGGAAGTAATCTTAAAAGGTGTACATACTTTGGATCAGGGCAAAAATAACTACTTTCAGCTTTCACATTTTGCTTAAGACCAACTCATCTGCTTAAAAGAAACCTCTTCCTGCCTAAGGACTAAAAGCATTCCTAGATACTATAGATTGGAAAACTCATTCTAAATCACTCTAAATAAAAATATTATTTTGATCCAAAATACCCTTCTTTCCCCTTGCCATTAAAAATGGGTAAAAAGAAGCTTAAAGACTTGCAAAGTGCCTCATTGCTAGTACTTACCATTACTTCTTATGATTCAAAAATTGATTTCTGGCTTTATATCTATGAGAGACAGTGGGCCTTTTTAATACCATAATATTTCATAAGCTAATGAATATGGGGATGATAAATGAGCCTTCATTCTACAGTCTCCTCCAAGTGACTCTTTAAAAGAATGATGTTATTTTGAAGTTATCTTTATTTAAATTTTATTTTACTTTCCACTGCTTTGCAGAGCTTCCTGGAAATGACATTCCTTTCCTTATCAGTTATTAGGCCTTATACATTCCTTTTGTTACTTTCAGGTATGGAGATTATTTTTGGTACATGGAGTTGGAGAATGAGACAGATAAATACCTTGTGCTAGCCCGCATCTGAAGATAAGACAGGCAGTTGGTATAATTTTAGGTTGTGGCTACAAATTATTGATTAGGAAGGATGTTCTAAAAATATGAATGAGGAGAGGCATAAATGATATCCACAAAAAGAAGTCTGGCATAGAGAAGATAAAAAATAGTAATACCTCAGCACCTTCTCTCCAATCCCCAGGGTAGAGCATCATATAGGTACTTATGTTAGAAAAAGCAAGTTTTCATAGAGGGTCACAATGCATCCATGTGTGTCTTTGCTCTATAGCTTCCTCTATTTATTAAAGGTGATACCACCCAGCCCCCTCAGGTACCCATAGCTCTTAAATTCTTTCCATTCTCCCTAGTGGTATCTACTCTTGAGAAGTATAGGTGCAGTGCTGCTCTCCTCAGAGGTACTTGTCTTTTGATAGGAGATGAATGCAATTAGGAATATAGGGACATAGGGATATATTGATTGCATTTGTTAGTGTCTTTTACAAATAACAACAAGATATATATTGATATAGGATACATGGAAAAAGGGAACAAGCCTGGAAAACTCTTTTATCCGTCCATTCATTGTTTCACCAGTCCATCCATCAATCTATCTATCTTACTCTATCTCTCTCTTTCTCTCTCTCTCTCTCTGTATCTATGTATCTAATTCATTTATTGATTTTTGTATAGTTTACACATAGTAAAATTCATCCCTTTTAATGTAAAGTTCTCTGAATTTTGACACATACAATTATATAACCATCACCACAATCGAGATAAAAAAAAGTTATATAACTCCAACTATTTCACTTTTACTCTGTTGTACTCACTGCCTCCACCCCTAGCTACTGGTGGCCAGTTTCCTTTCCCTTAACTTTGTCTTTTCCAGAATGCCATGTAAATGAAAACATACAGTATATTGCTTTTGGGGTCTAATAACTACTTTTATATCATAGTGTGTTTCAGGTTCATTCATTTTGTAATGTGTATTAGCAGTTTGTTTCTTTTTATTGTTGAGTAGTATCTCATATGGGGATGTACTACTTTTTGTATATGTGTTCATTTACTGAAGGATATTTGGGAGGTTTCTAGTTTTTATAGGCAAATCACCTATAGGTGATTATAGGCAAAATTGCTTTGGACATTCACAATCAAGTTTTTGTGTTAAATGTAAATTTTCATGTTTCTTGAGTAAATACTTAGGAATGGATTTCTCCCTCACCTTAGATAATAAATTAATGCTATAATTTTATGTATTCTCTTTTGAGAATGTATCTCAAGGGTATTAAAGTAAAAACTCCATTAGACCTGAGTATACCAATAAAATTGAGGTTCTGGACTTGCAAAGATGATAACCCTAGGATAAAATCTACTTGGTCAAAGGATATTGTCCTTTCATATATACTTCTGTATTCTATTTGTCAATTTACCTTTTAGAATAACTTTATTGAGGTAATTCACATACCTTAAAATTCACGCTTTAAAAGTATGAAATTCAGTGGGTTATTTGATATATTCACAGAGTTCTGCATCATTTCAATTACCTAATTTTAGAACATTTTCAGCACCCTCCCAAATAAATCACTCATTTTCCGTCTGCCTGTCACTTCACATTTTCCTCTCTCCCCAGTACCTGGAAACCACTAATCTACTTTCCATATTAAGGATTTTCTATTCTGGACATTTCATATAAATAGGTTCATACAACATGTGGTAGTTTTTGTCACTGATTCTCACTCTTAATATTTCAAGGTTCACCTTTATCGTAGTACTTCAGTACTTTATCAGTACTTCTCTTCTTTTTATTACCAAATAACATGTATATATTACATTTTATTTATGCACTCATCAGTTGAACATTTGTTTTTTTCTTCTTTTAGACCATTATGAATAATGATGTTATGAACATTTGTGTATAACTTTTTGTGCAGAAATATGCTTTAGTTTCCTTTGGGTATATACCTAGGAGTGTAATTGCTGGATCATATGGTTACTTTAATATTTTGAGAAAGTGCCAAAATGTTTTCCAAAGTGGTTATATTATTTTATATTTCTACTGGCAAAGAATGAAGGTTCACGTTTCTACACATTCTCACCAATATTTGTTACTGTCTGACATTTTTATTTTAGACATCTTGGTAGATGGGGATGGTATGTCATTGTGGTTTTGATTTGCATTTCTCTAAAGACAATGATTCTGAGCATCTTTTCATGTAGTTACTGATCATTTGTATATCATCTGTGGAGAAATATTTACTGAAATTATTTGCTCCATTTTAATATTTAGTTATTGTCTCTTCATTATAGATTTGCAAAGTTTCATTATATATTCAGAATATATGTCTTCATCAGATATATGATTTGAAAATATTTTCTACCATTCTCATTTTATTCTATATTTCATTTATTTCCACCCTAAACTTTATTTCCTTCCTTCTGCTTGCTTTGGATTTAGTCTGCTCTTTTCTAATTTCTTAAGGTAGAAAGTTAGGTAATTGCTTTGAGATCATTCTCTTTTAATATAAGCATTTAAAGCTATGAATTTTACTTTCACTCTTGGTTTAGCTGTCTACTGTATGTGTCTACCATAAGTTTGGTATTTTGATTTGTTTTCACTCATCTCAAAGCATTTTTTAATTAACATTGTAATATATTCTCTAACTGATACGTTATTTACAAATGCTTTGTTAATTTTATCATATATGTGAACTTCTTAGCCCATATCAGTATTTAATTTCTAATTTAATTCCATAATGGTTGAACAAAATAATTTGTGATTTAAATTATTTTAAATTTATTGAAACTTCTTTTATAGCCTATCATATGGTATATCCTGGGGAATATTCCATATGCACATGTGAAAAATGTGCATTTTGCCATTATTGATTGAAATGTTCTACATATGTCTGTTTGGTCTAGTTAGTTTATAGTGTTGTTTGACTCTTCTATTCTCGATCTCTCTAATTGTTCTACTTATTATTGAAAGTGGACTGTTGACAACTCCAGCTATTATTTTTAATTATCTATTTTCTCTTCAATTTTTTCAGTTTTGGCTTCATGTATTTTGGTGTTTTGTTGTTAGGTACATATGTTTTTATCTGTTATATCTTCCTGATTTATTGATCCTATTATCATTATAAAATGTTCTTTTTTGTCCTTAATAAAAATTTTTGTCTTAAAGTTCATTGTGTTTGACATTAGAATAGTCACTATTTTTTTTTATTGTTTGCATGAGATATATGTGTGTGTATATATATATATATATATATGTATATATATAGATGTTTGCATCATATATATACATATATATGCAACATATATTTGGGTCATGTTTTTATTCATTCTGCCAATCTCTTCTTTTGATTGCAGATTTTTAAAAAATCTGTTCTTAATGTAATTACTAATAATGTAGATTTTATGTCTGCCGGTTTGGTCCTTATTTTCTGAGTGTTTTTATTTTTTTTCCCTTTTTATTCCATTATTGCTTTTTTTGTGTTTCATATAGTTATTTTATAATCTACCATTTAATTCCCATGTTTCTTTTCATTTCTCTCTATATATTTATTTCAGTTTTCTGTGTGGTTGCCCTGGGGATTAAAATTAACATCTTAAATCAAGATAATCTAATTTGAATTTATACCAACTCAATTTCTAAATGATATGGAAACTTAGCTCCATTCTCTCTCTTTTTCTTTGGGCTATTATTGTCATACAAATTACATCTTTAAACATTATAAGCCCTTCAACACAAATTTTTAAATTATTGCTTTATTCACTTGTATTTTAAATCAGACAAAGGAAGAAATGGCTTATAAACAAAATGCATCTGTATTGTCTTTTATATTTATTTGTGGAGTTAACTTTACTGATGTCCTTTATTCTTTGTGTAGATTCTACTGTCTAGTGTCCTTTCATTTTAGCCTGAAAAACTTCCTTTAGAATTTCTTGTAAGACAGTTCTGCTACCATCAGATTTTCTAGGTTTTGTTTTGTTTTTTAAATCCAGAAATGTCTTTATTTCTTTTATTTTTTAAGTATAGTTTTAATGGAATAAAAATTTATGGCTGACATTCTTTTTCTTTTAGCCACAGTTGTCAAATATTAGTTGACCATACATGTGTGGGTTTATTTCTGGGCTCTTGATTTTGTTCCATTGGTCTGTGTATCTATCTTTATGTTAGTACCATACTGTTTTGATGAATATAGCTTTGTAATGTAGTTTGCAATCAGGATGTGTGATGCCATCTACTTTGTTCTTCCTCAAGATTGTTTTGGCTGTTCAGGGTCTTCTGTGGTACCATACAAATTTTAGGATTGTTTGTTCTAATTCTGTGCAAAAATGCCATTGAAATTTTGATAGAAATTGCATTGCATCTTTAGATTGCATTGAGCAATATATACATTTTAACAATATTAAGTCTTCCAATCTGAACATGGGATATCTTTCCATTTATTTGTGTCTTCTTTAATTTCTTTCCTCAGTGTCTTATAGTTTTCAGTATTGAGATCTTTTACCACCTTGGTTAAATTTATTCCTAAGAATTTTATTGTTTTTGATACTATTGTAAAGGAATTTTTTAAAACTTGTTTTCACATGGTTAGTTGTTAGTGTATAGAAATGCAACTGATTTCTGTATGTTGATTCTGTGTCCTGCAACTTTATTAAATTCATTGATTAGTTTTAACCATTTTTTGGTGGAGTCCTTAGAATTTTCTCTATATAAGATCATGCCATCTGCTAACAGAGACAATGTTACTTCTTCCTTTCCAGTTTGGATGCCTTTTATTTCATGCCTAATTGCTCTGGCTAGGGCTTCCAGTACTATATTGAATGTAAGTGGTGAGACTGGTCACCCTTGTCTTGTTTATGATCTCAAAGGAAAAGCTTTCACCCTTTCAGTGTTAAGCATGATGTTAGCTGTTGGTTTGTTGTATATGACCTTTATTACGTTGAGGTATGTTCCTTCTATATCCACTTTGTTGAGAATTTTTAATCATGAAAGGATGTTAAATTTTGGCTTGATGGTGTTTACCATGACAAGTAAATGTGTTTTGATCCAAATAGTAATTTGAAAACTTAAAATTCAAGTATTTAATAACCTGAATTTTTAACATAGAACATATTTATATTTTGAGATCCAAACTTAATCTATAAATTATCCTTATACCTTTTATTTATCTAATTTAAGTTTAATTACTATCAAACACTATTTTATGAAGATTCTTAAACTTAGTTTATTTTGATGAGAGATATTCATATTATTCATAAAATTCAAAGGCAGCTGATTTCATTTTAACAGGCATTGTCAATACTGCATTTCATAATGAAAAGATCTGTTTTCCTTGGTTTTAAAGTAAAAGTGAAAGTAATTCTTCCTCTGTTAATTTAATCATAATTTGATTGGAGCACAAATATAATTTTAAATGGAAAATAATACTAATAAACATTTGTATTTAATACCTTTTGTATATTTTTTTCTCCTCACCTGAAGTAGAACAGAAAAAGAAGGAAAGAATCAATTTGAATTGTAAGTTCCTTATAGTCTTTGCCTTGTAGCAATAATTATTTGGAAATCAAGGTAATAGAAGGATATGCCTATGGTTATTGACTTGTAGGAGGTAGAATCAAACTGGGATTGATCAAGTGAAGAAGCTGTGAGTAAAGGTAAGAGAGAGTGTCTCATCGCAGAGGGATATGAATGACAGAGAGGAGCAGTTTCTTCAAAGGCAGCTTCTAAGAGAGGTTGACTTTTGTGTTGGAAATAGGCTTAACTTCTAAGTATTCTGCTTTTAAAAAGAAAACTCTGTATATTAACCATATGAATTATATATACGTCACATCACTGGGGATAACATTGATTAAAGAATCAAGAGCAGGAGTTCACACTCCAGAATCACAGGTGCAGCAGGACTTCTAGATGCTGTGAGTGGGTTGAGGTCCTCCAGAAATCTCCTTCTCTAGGAAGTATCTGTTGGCTCCAGGGAAGGAGTCATTGGTGTTGGAACCTTCCTGGGTCATGTAGTACCACTGGCCCTGAATGGTGACTTGCACTAACACCCTCCTCAAAGGAATTCCTAGGTTGTCTCAGGTAGTTCTATCTTTGTGGGCTCTACGGCACTCCAAGTTGCCTTCACCTTATCAGTCAACGATATTGACCAAGTCCCTCAAATCTGAGATTAAACTCCTAGGGTGCCTTTGTGTAAGAGTAATATGAACTATTGGGACTCAAATGAGAGACAAAATTCAGATTAGGAGTCATGGATCTAAAACATGAGTTAGCAAGGGTCTGGGACGTGCTAAATAAGAGTAAGCTGAAGGCGTGTTCAAGTGTTAGAGGTTGATTACCACTTTGTTTTTCTAAGAAAGATTATAAAGAACCTGTATTAGGCAAAGAAGTTTATTAGATAAAATTGGAGATAAAAATAAAGTGAGAAACAGTGCTGACACTGATCACATCATTGGGAAAGACGTTTAAGACAAATGACAGCAATATAAAACTTAGGTTGCGTTTTAGAGATTTTGACATGTCAAGATACACCTGGTAAACTGACGAGGCAGGAAAACTAGAGGCCTATTTACAGGAAGCCATTGTGCTTCCAAAGGAAAGAACACTTTCCAGTACTCAAATTCAGACATAGCAGAGCAGGGCTGAGGTGATGTAGCTTGAATAGGATCTCTGTAGAGCTCTGAGGAGAGCGTTCAAAAGAAAAATGTAGTCTGTGGAAAGCAGGAGCCATGGATAGTAGTTTGTATCAAAGGCTTAGTGGACAAAGGGAAAGGGCAATTCTGAGGGCAGGCAAGCATTAACCATTCATATTTGTCTCCTGATCCAGTATCCACTGGAATTATGTCTGAATCTAGAAAGCATCTTACTCAATAAACAGAACAGATTTTCTTCCAGGTTGCTATACCTTAAGCTGTGCCTTTCATTCTAGTATAAGAACATTATAACAAATAGGAAGCGTATGTTGTTTTGTTTAATCCTCACTGTGAATTTGCAAGGAAGTTATTAGTATCCTTACTTTAGAAAGGAGAGCATGGAAACTCTGAGAACTTACATTAATTTTCAGGATTAAAATAATAAATATTGGACGGGGATTTGAATCTGAATCCTATGCTCTATGCTCTAAATGACCCTGCCTGTCCTCAGTGAAGGAGTGAATATGCGAACAGGAAGGTTCTTACTACAGAGACTTAAAGTTTAAGTCTTAACAACAACAACAACAGCAACACATCTTTCCATTCTATGTCATATTTGGTTGAGCAAGAGAGTTGAATATTTCAGAAAAAAATGAGCTGTTAGGTCAAAGCTGGGAAATAAGAAATTAAGTAGGACTGGGGATACATAAGAAGTAATGGAAATCTGGTCAAAGAGTCTAGTCTACTTGAAGAGAAAATGTGGGTTTGGGCCTGCATTGGGTGGGTTTGTGTCTGTCTTGGATATAGACAAGCCTCACTATCAGCTGATAAAGCCACTTTGCTTTCTTCTCCTTTTTCCTACTCCCTTTAGTGGATTAACATTCTGGTTAAAAAAACAGAATGCAACAAAGAAAACTGTACATTGTGCTTTTTATCTGTCAGTACTGAGGGACAGACTCAAAAGATTTAATTGAAAACAAAACATTCCCTGACACTTTGATCCTTTAATATGACTAAGATACCATTAGTGTTCAAAATTAGATTAAAAAATAATCTATGCTTCTCATTTATTTTGAGAATTATTCTTAGAACTGAATCAGATCAGCTCTCTCTAACACATAGTCATTAAGAAACAAAATTTTCTATTGCTGTGTGCTGGATCTATGGTATTATATAGGTAGCTAGCCTTCTTCTAGTGCGCTGTTATATTATGTATTTTTCTTCCAAGTTCTAAAAATATATTCTTAATTAAAATGTCATATTTCTGCGTGTAATTTTGGCATCTTTTTTATAGCTTTAGGGATACATTTGAAGGACATTTTCTGAACAAGTTCTCTGAACCTCCTTGGAGAACAATGTAATAATCATTTGAAAAATATATTAGAGAAATTGTCACTGTTCAAATATTTTGCATAATAACAATTTTTCTTTTCTATTTGGTGTTACCTTTCTAATTCTTGTGTTTCCTTGTATACAAGGGCATATCAAATTCTGTTGACTATGTTATTACAAAGTCCTCAATGAAAATTTAAATACACAAAAGGGAAAATAGTTCCAGTTATTTCTTTTTTCTTTTATGTATATCCATCTATGGACAAAAGAAAATAGCATTGTTATATTTTCTTAAAAATGTAATATTTGTTCTAATGTACACTACTGTTCAAAAAAGAACATAGAGATAAGGATATGGCTATGATCTTAGGCAACATGCTGTTGTCTCCTTTGTCTACAGATCAGTATTAGCTATTTTGGCTGCAGGAGAGAAAAATATCGATCTTCCAGTTACTGTTTGTTCTTCATCTCTCCTTACTCTGTAGAAAACAGACATTTTCAACTTTTACTTATTTCCAAAATGTACTTGTACTTTTGCTTTTTATAAATAACAGTATTTGTGAAACTTGGACATTTCCGGTTTTTGTTTTAGTCCTTTACATAGTGACCCCCTCAGCTTTCTCATCAGAATGTCTTCTTTCTTTGACATCTCTGAATGGGATTATGGGAATCAAATTGTCTAATAGGGCCATATCACATCAACATAAAAATCCTTTCTCTTTTGAAGAACAAAGGTGTTTTTCCCCTTAAGTTTTTCTACGCAAATTTTAGTCTGTAATCATACAAATAAACAGAAACTGCCTCTGATGGTCAAGGCATTGAGAGTTCTGAAATTAGCTTTTCCTTAGAGGATCATCAACAGAAGAAGTTCTGTGCAACAAAGAATTCAACCTTAACCAGAAAAGAGGTCTGACCTCTGCCCTGGGCTTCTGGAAGGTAATCTCTAAGCCCTTGGGATGTCATGCCTGATGGGAGTGTTTTTGTTTGCCTTGGGGCCCTGGAGTCATAAGGTGGAGATTGGCTACACTAAAAGACCAATAGTGTGATTTAGAGTGGAGACTTTGGGTCACACAGTGTCAGTAGACCTCCAAAGGATCTGCAGACTGAGATTAACCAAATGGGCAATCAGTCAGGCCTACATAATGAACCTCTGATCACTGAAGCTTAGGTGAGCTTCCCTGGTTGGCAATATGCTGTGTGTATTGTCACACATCGGTGCCAGGAAGGAAACATGTCCATGACTCCATGAGGAGAGGAAAACAGAAGCTCCACATTTGGTACTGAGCTCTGCCCTATATATTTTTTCCCTTTGCTGATTTTAAGCTGTATCCTTTCCCTGTAATAACCATGAATTCTTCTGTGATTGGTGACAGAAGTGAGGATATTCTTGTTTGGTGACAGAAGTGAGAGAACAATTAGAATTGTTCTCTCTAATCATATAGTTGGCTAAAACTCCTATATCTTTATGTTTTGAAATAGAAAAAAATTCACGCTACTATTTTTGGTATAGACCATTCTGCAATGGATCGAAGTATAAAAAGTGAAACTAATGTATAAAAATCTGACATCTTTCTGTGTATGTTTGTGTGTACGTTTGCGTGCACAGGTTTCTGTGTGCTGACTTACATGCTGACTCTCCATATGTTGACTTCAGAAACTCAAAGGAGTGTGATGAACTTACATTTGAAGCTAAAACAATTTAATGTAGTAACTTTTACAAACTTTCAGGAATAGTGGGGTGCAGGATTGGCGGCTGTCATTGACTCACCATTCAAGGATCTAGATGACCAGGAGCTGACACAGCAGCCATCACCTGCTCTCCCAATAGTGGAGCTAGCTGGTATTCATGACATCTCCAAAGGATTCTGTCACTATCAACCACAGGCCTGAAGAAAATCTTCACTCCTAAGGGACTACAGAATTGCGGGCAGATTCTTAAATGTTTTTCATTGTCACTGAGATTTTGACTCAGTGTTATAAAGAAAATGTAGAGAAAACAAAAATTTGTGGGCTGAAAGCAGAGACCTCAATCTGAGCCCCAGCATTGCTTTTAATTAGCTATGAAACCTTAAGCAAGCTGTTTTAACCTCTCTGGACCTTAATTTCCCCATCTTAGAAAAAAAACAGTTGAACTAGAGGATCTCTTAGGTCCCACGTGGCTTTAAAATGAGGTGATGTGCTAGTAGTTTCAAAAACTTAGCTTCCAAACTGAGGTCAGATTTCCAAACTTGAGCAGCCAGAGGCACAAATCCTGGTGCTCTCTCTCTGTGCCTGCTAAGCTAAGAATTGAAAGTAAACGGCCTTTCTCCCTCTGGAAACAGGTGCAGTTTGGCATCTCTCTAATAGCAGTTTAAGTTTTTGCATCTCAAGCTTAGAAAACACTTTTACTCAGGTGTTTTTTACATGCCTGTTTTTTTAAAAATCATATAGGGAATATATTTTTAATTACTATTTTATAGTTAGATTATTTTAACAAATTCCATAGCTTTAATTTATAAGATCTATTATACATTTTAATAAATTGTTATAATTAAAATCTATTAATAATCGCAGTATGTTTTTATAATACCTTGTACCTCATTGCAATTCCACCTCTCTCTAGCACTTTCAAAGCGTCATGTCATTTTATGATCTATATCAGGCTATTAATATGTGTCACCATGGGGTGGATGGAAGGTAGAGAAGAGTAACTGGAATCAAGGGAAGAGAGGAGTGCAGAAAGCAAAAACGAACAAACAAAAAACAGGAAAAAATACCTCCAACCTAAAAAAGAAGTACCATGATGGCATCATTCCACTTAAATAAAAGTTCGTGTGCATGCCCACACATGTGTAACCAGGAAAGCTTATGTTTTAAATGAATGCTTGGTATATATCTACTGATATATGGAAATAGCTATTTAAAATGAAACATGAAAAGACAAATTACAGATCAAGGTATTTAGTATATAGTGTGAGTCAATTCTGAAAACAAACCTGTGCGGGGGTTTATAGTTTTGTGTTTGGATAAGCAAGGAAGAGGTTGTGAAAATGCATGTACCAAGCTGCTCATAGATTATCCAGGGCAAGTAGGATTTGGTGGGTGGTTTGGGATGAGCTGATAAACTCTTGGTCAACCCAACTCTGATTTTTTTCACTTGACTTAATGCGTACATTTCTTTTTATTTTATTTATTTATTTTTTATTTTTGGCTACACTGTGTCTTCGTTCCTGCGCGTGGGCTTTCTCTAGTTGTGGACAGCAGGGACTACTCTTCATTGCGGTGTGCAGGCTTCTCATTGCGGTGGCTTCTCTTTGTTGCGGAGCATGGCCTCTAGGCACGTGGGCTTCAGTAGTTGTGGCACATGGGCTCAGTAGTTGTGGCTCGCAGACTCTAGAGCGCAGGCTCAGTAGTTGTGGCGCACAGGCTTAGTTGCTCCGCGGCAGGTGGGATCCCAGGTGGGATCTGCCCTACATTCCTTTTTTAATTTGAAAAACATTAAATTAGATGTAAAAATATAAACTGGTAGTATTTGTTAATTTTCTCTTTAACATAAGGGACTGTACATTGATGAGGTACCGCATCTGTGTGTATATAGCTTAACACTCAATTTATAAAACATCTTTATTTCATAAAATTTTGAAAATTTTCTTAATCATTTAAACATGGAATCATTTAAATTACTTTGAACTACTAAAACTAATTACTGCTTGTTTAAAACTGATCCATTCAATGTTTCAAACCTTTTAAACAGCAGGCAAAACATAAAACATACATAAATACAATGATTACCAAACATTAATGTACTCAATCTATTTGAAATCTTGGTAACATATGTTTAGCCCTTACTATTTCTATACTTGGTCTTTATTTATACTTTCTTTAGGGTTATGGAAATACTTATTTTGATATTGTCTTATGGCTTCAGAGCAGGAATATTCTAATATATTTCACATGTTTGAATAATCTTTTCAGACCAAAAAGGAAAAAAACATTGTCTCAGGCCCATTCAAGTTACAGTATCTGGATTATCAACAAATAGATTCTTTGTTGAGACCTGGGACCTGGTTACTTATTTGAGAGTGAGTCAAATCTTCACCCCTCTTTAGATTTGGCTTCCTCTGTATGTTGGTAGGACTTCTCTATTTTTAATTTAGAATTATTACATATGTTTTTATATCTTAGTATCTTCCTTCTAAAGCTTACATTGTATATATGTGATTTGATTGTCCAGCATTATATGTCCTGTAGAATTATCATATATAGTGGTCCATTCCCTTAGCATTATTAAAATATTAAGAACGCATTATTAGCACTTATTACAAGTTTGTTGTCAGCCACAGAATTAATGTGTCAGAAATGAGAGAATTATTCTGAGAAGTTAACTTATCTCTTTAAAACATTTGTCTAATTCATCATTTTAGAATACAATATTCAAACACAAGCACCCCATATGACCCAGCAATTCCACTTTTTGGTATAAAAAGCAGAGCAGCATTTTTCGTACTTTTTGATGATCCGTGCACAGGGTGTGTGTGTGTGTGTGTGTGTGTGTGTGTGTGTGTGTGTGTGTATGTATGAAATAATACAGAAGTTTCAAGAAACAACTCTTACACTGTATCTTGCAATACACTGGTATTTCTTTTTTATTCTATTTTTATTGCATCATGTCAGACTAAGGTCTGAGAGAAAATGCTGGTCCAGTGTGGCAGTAACAGCCCCACCCACCCTGGTTCAGAAGGGCACAGGCCCCATTGTCCTGTGGGGCAGGTGATTTCATGTCCTCGGTGTTAAAAGTCACTAGGCCTGCACCAGCCTTGCTCTCCCAAAACTGCATTGCTCAGTGTCGGTTCCCATAGAAAGCTTCCTAAGGACCAGCCAAGCCTGACCAGAAACAAGGGCTGGTTCTCTAATAAGCCATTTTACACACCCAGAATCACTGTCCTCCTTCCTCCTTCAAGGGTTTCTAGGCCTTGGATAATTTCTGAGGAAATGATTGTACCTTACTGTACACCCGCTCTTCTCAGAAGCTGGTGTGGTTGCACATGATTTGTCCTTCCTGAGTTACTTCGAGGGGCCCGCACAACCCCTTCCAGAGGGACTGTTTTCAGTGATTCCAAGGTGAGTTTCTGACTCACTTCTCGCTACAAAAAAGGAAAAAGTTGGGTGTGGGTGTATATACATACATACACACATACATACATATGTATATATAAAATTTTGGACAGGGCCCTCAGCCACAGATGATCAGTTAAAAAAACACCAGCAATGAACCCGCACTCTCCTCTCTGTCTGCATCCCCTGGGAGTTCCCCACTCAGCTGCCTTAATTTCTGCTGTTTTGTTTCCCGAGTCCTTTCCACTGGGTTTTGATTCTCTTCCTAGACGTCTGCTGTGTGTCCCCCACTGCTGCTTGGACAGCAGTCTGCAACCGTCCTCTCCAATTCTCTACTCCACCTGCTGGGCTTTTCTTCCATTATTCTGTATTTGCCCACTACCTGCAGAATGACATCTAAGGCAGTGATGGAGAGTTGCCTGAATAGTTCAACATTTCATTATTCAGGTGCGACTTTGTCTCAATAAAATAGTTTTATTTTTTAAATTTAAAGGCTGTTAAAGAAGAGGTTTGACACACACTTATCCATTAAATAATGAATGATACAAAATGTTCTTATAAATGTTTGAGGTTACTCTTGATCCCAGAATTTAAATGGCATCTTTCTGTATTTTAAACTATTTGATCTGCCTCCTGCATAGCAAGTCTCTCAGAAACACTCCTTACAGCACTATCTGTTCACTTTCGGAAATCCTTTTCCAAAAGAATGGGTAATTCTCTTTAGGAACATCAAGCCGCTAAGGATTCCATTTCCTTTTGTGTATTCTATTGAGTATTTTGATTCCAATAATCACCACATCTTTATAGTGTCTTTTAAATTGTTTATAGCTATTGAAATAACTCTGGTTTAAAATGCTCTTGTTCCCTACAAGTCAATAAAGCCTGTGGAGAGTCAGCTACTGACAACCTCCTGTGGACAATAATCTGCAAAAACAAAAACAAAACAAAACAAAACCCCTCAATGGTGAAGAATAAAATTAATGACTGTAGCCTGACCCTGACAAGAAAATGTTTTCATTTTATGTTTTATTTTCTTTAGGTTGTAAGCACAATGACAAGATGTGTCAAGCAGGTTGCAATTTTGATAACATTTGTAGGTGGGTGATTTGCAGCAACCCGATTGTGGTTGCTTCATTTAAAACTAAGCCCTGTGCAAAGGGCATATTAATATTTGGTGTTTGTTGCTTGGGATGCATTCAGTTTGTCACAACCTGACTCCTCAGAGGACCAAGGGAGAGCATTCTAATTAACCCTGGCTGAGTTGCAGTGGTACAGAACTGTTTCGTGTTGTGCTTTGTCTTTTTTCCCCCTCTTACTAACTTTAATAAAGCATGTAAAAGAGTTTTGAAACCACACACAGTGTTCCTCTGTGTGAAAGCTCTGTCAGCAGTACCACAGGACTATTATTATGAGTAACTTATGAGCTTTATACAGTTTGTCATTGGAGTTTCTTGAATTATAGCTATCAGGACACTTTGGGGGCTAGTCTGTCACTTTTAAGGAATTATATAGGACTTCTGTGTCTCTGATGTGATGTTAGAGAAATGTACACTTGTATTTCACTAATTACTGGTTTAACTATAGTAAGCAACTTGTGAAAATATATTTTAAGGAAGATGTCATTCTCATCTTTCATGACAACAAAAATGAAATATTCTTAAACGATACTACTGTGGAAGGCATTTAAGGTAGAGCAAATGAGGTTTGCTTAATATTTCTGAGGTTTTTGGTGAGAAGTGGATAAAAGGAGGTTAAATGAATTAGTGATGTAGAGGGTCTAACATGGTATCTGACACTTTAGATCCCTTCTCCACGGGCTTTTGTGTAGTTTGATGCAATGTGAACTTTGAATGTCTGTCAAAATCAAGAAAATAGTCCTCCACCCCAACTGTGATTGCCATCCAATTTGGGCATATTGGATTCACTTAGAGAACTTTTTCAAGCTGAATTAGCCAGTCCCTTTTTACAATCCACTCTGAAGATTCTGATAGGCTCTCTCCTAGGTGAAACATGATTCTTCTCCAGAAAACTCCCCTGAATCTTTTGATGACTTCTCTATTTTTATGTACCCTTTCCTTCTATGTCCCCACAATTCTTATAACTCATTTTGGACTATGAGTATGTCCAATGACAAAAGCACATTATAGAAAAGCAGTCCAATGGCTACTTTTCTATAATGTGAGTGGATGTTCCTCCCACAAAAATATTTTATAATGAAGACGATTTAAATTCATCTGTTCTTTTTGGAAGGGAATGTACAGGAAACTACACTCAAAGCTACTTTGAATAGCCTGCTTTTTTGTTGTGTTTTATTTACATTTCCTGGAATATTTGAACTGTTCACATTCTGATTCAGTCATTTTAATGAATAGATGTGTTATGAGAGAAAGTTCTAGAACAGGTGGGACAGATGGTTTAGTTATTTACATATTATAAATAAAAAGGAGAATTTGGTGGTTGTGGTTAATGACTTGTGTCAATTTGAATATGCTAAGGAATGCCTGGATAGAAATGTTGTTTCTAGGTGAATCTGGGAGGGTGTCTCGGGAAGAAATTACCATCTACACTGGTAGACTGAGTAAAGGAGATTGTTTGCACCAATGTGGGTGGCCATCATTCAATCTGCTGGGTACTTGAAAAAAACAAAAAGGCAGAGGAAGTACAAATTCTCTTTCTCTGCTTGAGCTTAGGTGCACATCTTCCCCCATCCTCGGACATGCGCTCCTGCTTATTGGGCCTCTGATTCAGACCAGACTTATACCATCGGCCCCAAGTCTCAGATCTTGGACTTGAACTTAACACCATTGGCACCCCTGGTTCTCAGGTCTTCAGATGAGAGCTGAATTAACCACTGGTTCTCCTGGTTCTCCAGTTTACAGACAGCCAATTGTATGACTTCTTGGCTTCCATAATTGCGTGAGCCAGTTCCTATAATAAAGCTCCTCTCTCTTTCTCTCTGCTGTTTTCTCCCTTCCTTCCTCCCTTCCTCTCTCTCTCTGTCTCTCTGTCTCTCTCTGTCTCTCTCTCTCTCTCTCTCTCTCGAGAGACAGAGAGAGAGAGAGAGAGAGAAAACTCTTTCTCTGGAGAGCCCTCATTAATACAGTGGTAAATCCAAGATTGATTTTTTTTTTTTTTTGCGGTACGCGGGCCTCTCACTGTTGTGGCCCTTCCCGTTGCGGAGCACAGGCTCCGGACGCACAGGCTCAGCTGCCATGGCTCACGGGCCCAACCTCTCCGCGGCATGTGGGATCTTCCCGGACTGGGGCACAAACCCTCGTCCCCTGCATCGGCAGGCGGACTCTCAACCACTGCGCCACCAGGGAAGCCCCAAGATTGGTTTTTAAAAAGAAAAATATTAATACAAGAATAGTAGTTAAAACCTGCATATATTTCTTGTTTTCCTCTCTAAAACTACTGCATGAACATGAACTAGTCATGTAAACTCTGAGCCTATTGTACCTCATCTGTAAATGAAGGAGCTGAACAAAATGAACCGCAGAGTCCTCTTCCACTCTGAAAATCTATGTTTTGTATGCCTTTCTCAGTAAATTTTGATAGTTGGGAGTACTAAATATTTTTTGTCTCCCTTCATTGCCTCCAGTTGCCCTGTGTGTGTGTGTGTGTGTGTGTGTGTGTCTTCCTTTTATTCTCATCTAGTCTAACAACTGATCGTATTTTCTGAGATTCCCACTAAGGAAGCGGGGGAGTAGAGGGTGCACAGATCGAATGCATGTTCTCTCTGTTTCTATAGACCAAACTATAGACTATTTTTCTATAGACCAAACATTTAACTATGGTGTGTTTCTTCCCCAAACTCTTGACTGAATTGCCTCCACATCTCTACTCTCATGACGTCTGTACCCTGTCAGTCAGAACAACTCCTGAGTCTCTTCATGTTCTAGAAGGGCACTTTAACTTCCTGGAATCCCTGAGGCTAAATGCTGTGTGATAAGAGGAAGCTTCTCCTTTTGGTCCCACCTTCCTGAATTTGTTTTCTAAAACCATTTCATGTAGTTTTCATCTTTGGCTGAGATGCCAACTCTGGTCATTTCTGCTAGACTAAAAATGTATACATTTTTAAGCTTTTATATACTATACTAAAAATGTATGTATTTTTAAGCTTTTTACTTAAATAGATACGTAGAATACAAAATAATTCTAGAAAGTAAGTACTTTTTCCTTTTTTAACCTATGTGCCACTCTGTGATTTTTAAAAATTATTTCTATTATTATTTCATTTATTATTTAGCATTTGGCTAATTTTCATTTTTAACAAAGAGGAATTCTTACTCTCATAAATGTCAAAAGAAAGTCATATATTTCAATCTTTTCTGACTGTCGTAATTTTATTTCTGAAAAATGTTTAAGAGTATGAAAAAGTCAAAAATAGTTGTCAGCTTTACTTGTCTGTTTGTTTGCCAGTATTTACTGATAGTCTGCTTGTGCCAGGTTTGCCAAGTGATGGAAATATGTCAACTTTCTTTGTCTTATCCATTAATAATGTATGATAAGGGCCTATTTAGGGCCTGCTCTGAATTTAAGTTTCTGTGTCAACACCGAGCTATGTTTTTAATGGGAAGGAATACCTAGTCTCTAGAAATGGTTTCTTAGAAAATAAATGTATCCTGTCATTAAAAAAAAAAACTGAACTATCACTCTAGTTTTGTGTTCCATGTAATTTGAAAAATCAACATTAAATAGCTCCACAGGAGAAGGGTCTATTGATGTTCTGAAGGCTGGGCTGCCTTTGGATTGTGCTTTTCTAATTGCTTCTCACTGATTATGGCCTACTTGCCATGATTGAAATTGTTAGATAAACACTTTTCTATCAATACAAATAGAAGATTTTGAATTTTTTCTTTCGATTCAATGAGTCAAAAACATATATAGTCAAAAACATGTATTTACGGTACATAGACATAAAATGAGGATCTGTATATATTTGACTGTATGTGTAGCGTGGACAATTATTGGATTATTAGATGAAAAAAGGAAGGACAATAGAGAAATGAATTTTAACAATACAGTTAGAGTCTGGAAAACTCAAATTGATATCCCTATTGGCTAGTGCCTGTCTTCCCAGGATCAGATTGATTTGGTTCAAATCTTGACTTGGCTCCTTACTTGAAATGTGACATAAATGAGCTTGCTGAAGTAATTTGTGTGCCTCCGTTTCACTATCTGTAAAATGAGAATATCAGTAGCACCTACAAAGCACTGTTGTTGTCAGAGTTAAATGAGTTAACACATATGAAGGTTTAGAACTGTCTCTCAGTAAACATTAGCTAATTTTATTATTACCTAATATTTGCTTCTTTTTTCCTCAAACTACTTCTTTTTAAGAATATAGACTTATTATTTATCTAAATTTTAAATTGAATAAAAACAATAAAAGGTACTCTTAACAAATCGTTGTTGTGCTATAAAAATGACTTGTAGCCCAGTAGAGTTTGGAGTAAATTAGATAATTTCTGATATATGGTTCTCTTTTGTTTTCTGTGTAAAGAGATACCTATTGTGAAGACACGGAGTTAGCATCTCCCCACAGTTAGGGCACCTGCCAGCCACTGGTGGGGGACTCTAACCCCCAAGGAGACAGGAGGAACCCCAAAGTGAACTGGTAGGAAGTACGGGGACCGAGAGGGGAGGAGAAGTGGAGACCAGACAAGATCAGCACCCCTGAGGCCAGAGAGATCAAGAGAGGCAGGTAGGAGGGACTCTCTGGGAAGAGTGGGAGAGGAGCAGAGGGCGATTGCCTGGCCCACTCAGGCAGGGGAGCCTGCTGAACTCCCAGGCTGATCCCCTGCTCTCCAGGCCCCCTCCAGGATGCGTGGGTCCTTGGGGGCATAGGAGGGAGGCTGGGGAGATCAGGGGAGGCAGGCAGGAGGGGCCCTGCAGGAGAAGCAGGACAGGAGAGCAGGGCATTTGGCCCACCCACTCGAGACCAGGAAGACTGATAGGCTCCCAAGTGAGGTCCCCTGCCCTCTGAGACTGGGGTGGGGGGCACGCCTGGGACCCTTCTGTTCCTTGAGCCTAAGCCCCACCCCCCACAGCCCCAGGGCCTTTTCCAGCCCTGTGGGTCCTCAGCATTGGCCCCGCCCACCACCCAAACCTCACCCTTGCTTAGGCCCCACCTCCACAGCCAAGGCCTTTCCATTCCCCCCACCCCGTTTTTTTTTTCCTTTTGTTCCTCCTCTTTTTTACTATTGTGGTACTGATGTACCTTCTGGTTGTTGATTCATCTATACCTCAGACGCCACGGAATATTCATTGGAGTGAGGTCTCACAGAGTTCCTCATCTCAGCACCAAGACGCAGCTCTACCCAATAGCCTACAAACTCCAGTGTTGGAAGCCTCAGGCCAAACAACCAGTAAAACAGGAACACAATCCCACTCATAAAAAAAAAAAAATGAGACACCAAAAAAATATGTCACGGATGAAGGAGCAAGGTAAAAACCTACAAGAACAAATAAATGAAGAGGAAATAGGCACTCTACCTGAAAAAGAATTCAGAGTAATGATAGGAAAGATGATCCAGAATCTCAGAAATAGAATGGAAGCACAGACAGAGAAAATACAAGAAATTTTTAACAAAGGTCTAGAAAAACTAAAGAACAAACATTGTGTTGTTCATCTCTGTTTAACTGAAAAGAAAAATACACTAGAAGGAATCAATAACAGAATAACTGAGGCAGAAGAACGAATAACTGAGCTGGAAGAAAAAATGGTGGAAATGAGTGCTGAGGAGCAGAATAAAGAAAAAAGAATGAAAAGAATTGAAGACAATCTCAGAGACCTCTGGGACAACACTAAATGCACCAACATTCAAATTATAGGGGTCCCAGAAGAAGAAGAGAAAAAGAAAGGATCTAAGAAAATATTTGAAGAGATTATAGTGGAAAACTTCCCTAACATGGGAAAGGAAATAGTCACCCAAGTCCAGGAAGAATAGAGAGTCCCATACAGGATAAACCCTAGGAAAAACAAACCAAGACACATATTAATCAAACTAACAAAAATTAAATTCAAAGAAAAAGTATTAAGAGCAGCAAGGGAAAAACAAAAAATAACATACAAAGGAATCCCCATAAGATTATCAGCTGGTTTTTCAGCGGAAACTCTGCAGGTCAGACGGGAGTGGCAGAATATACTTAAAGTGATGGAAGAGCAACCAAGATTACTCTACCCAGCAAGGAACTCATTCAGAGTCTATGGAGAAGTCAAAAGCTTTTCAGACAAACAAGAGCTAAGAGAATTCAGCACCACCAAACCAGCTTTACAACAAATGCTAAAGAAAGTTCTCTAAGCAGGAAACAAATCAGCTTTCAATAAATGCTAAAGAAACTTCGCTAAGGGGGAAACACAAGAGAAGAAAAAGACCCAAAAAAAACAAACCCAAAACAATTAAGAAAATGGTAATAGGAACATACATATCGATAATAACCTTGAATGTAAATGGACAAATGCCCCAACCAAAAGACACAGACTGGCTGAATGGATACAAAAACAAGACCCACATATATGCTGTCTATTATATGTTAATTCACCATTACTAGAAACAGGAGTTCTATATATTGATTTTTAAAGGGAAAAAGAGCAATTGTAAATGAATCAAGGCACCTGGCTGGTAAAAATGCTAATTGATCCCCCAGAAAGCAAAATGAAGAGGTAAAATCATAAGAGTCAAAAGAGACAGATTTTAATAACACCTTCACTTAGTCTTTATTAACTTTAGATTCCTCATTTTTAAAACAAAGAAAATAAGGATCTCTAAGTATCAAAAGCAAGAAAAGTTATGGGAAAACATTTTGTTTATTGTTATATGTTATATAAACATCAGTTGTTTATAATTGTTACCATGTCCTTCCAAAAGCTTAGTTCTCTCTGATACGGGATCTACTTGTGGAAACAGTTTGGGGATTGAGTGAAATATAAAAAGGGGTTAAATAATTATAAAATAAAAATTGAAAGGATACCCTACATCCTTGCAACAGAAACATTTCTAATTCAAAATCAAAAGAATAAGCTATGTCCTAGACAAATAAATCAGATCCTTTCAGGTTTAGGTCAATTAATGTAATTTTTTAATTGAGGTATAGTTTATGTAAACATTATATGTTTCAGGTGTACACCATAGTGATTCACAATCTTAAAAAGTTACATTTTATTTATAGCTATTATAAAATACTGGCTATATTCCCTGTGTTATGCAGTATATCCTTGTAGCTTATTTATTTTATACATAGTAGTTTGTACCTCTTAAATGCCTACCCCTATTTTGCCCTTTGACCCTTCCTTCTCCCCACTGGTAGCAACTAGTTTGTTATATGTGTATCTGTTTCTTGTTTTGTTATATTCACTAGTCTGTTTTATTTTTTAGATTCCACATATATGTGATTTAATACAGTGTTTGTCTTTCTTTGTCTTATTTCACTTAGCATAATATCCTCCAAGTCCATCCATGTTGTTGCGAATGGAAAATTTTTATTCTTTTTTATGGCTAAACTAATGTAAACTTAAACCTTCTCTTATATGCTCTAAATTAGAAAAGAACCCGAAGTTTATAATGAAAGTTTATACCTTTTTATAGACAATTTTTATTGAATATTGAAGGCTTATCCATGTGCCAGACCCTATTCTAAACACTTCATGTATTCCTAATTTAGTACTAACAACTACCCTTTAACATAGTTACTATGTGTTTCCATTTTACATATGAGAAAATCAATGTATGTAATTTAAGCAAGTTATGTAATATTTGTAGACAGTATAGCTCAGATTTTAATCCTCAATTATGAAGCCACATTCTTTTTTTTTTAACTTTTTATTTTACATTGGAGTATAGTTGATTAACAATGCTGTGATAGTTTTCAGGTTTACAGCAAAGTGATTCAGTTATACATGTATCTATTCTTTTTCAAATTCTTTTCCCATTTAGGTTGTTACATAATATTGAGCAGAGTTCCCTGTGTTATACAGTAAGTCCTTGTTGGTTATCCATTTTAAATATAGCAGTGTGTACATGTCAATGACAAACTCCCTAACTATCCCTTCCCCCCACCCTTCCCTGC
Organism: Aethalodelphis obliquidens; assembly: GCF_003676395.1. NCBI lineage: Eukaryota > Metazoa > Chordata > Mammalia > Artiodactyla > Delphinidae > Aethalodelphis > Aethalodelphis obliquidens. Next base: position 64,912,020 of record NW_020837946.1, on the reverse strand, counting down.
TGGTAACCATAAGTTTGTTTTCGAAGTCTGTTTCTGTTTTGTAAATAAGTGCATTCATATCATTTTGTTTTTAGATTCCACATATAAGTGATATCATACGGTATTTCTCTTTCTCTGTGTGACTTACTTCACTCAGTATGACAATCTCTAGCTCCATCCATGTTGCTGCAAATGGCATTATTTCATTCTTTTTAATGGCTGAGTAATATTCCATTGTATGTAGGTACCACATATTTTTAATCCATTCCTCTGTTGATGGACATTTGGGTTGCTTCCATGTCTTTGCTCCTGTAAACAGTGCTGCAGTGAACGTCAGGGTGCATGTATCCTTTCAGACCATGTTTTTCTCCAGATGTGTGCCCAGTAGTGGGATTGCTGGGTCATATGGTAGTTCTATTTTTAGTTTCTTAAGCAACCTCCATACTGTTCTCCATAATGGCTGTATCAATTTACATTTCCACCAGCAGTGCAAGAGGTTCCCTTCTCTCCACACCCTCGCCAGCATTTGTTGTTTGTGGATTTTTTGATGATGGCCATTCTGACTGGTATGAGGTGATATCTCATTGTAGTTTTGATTTACATTTCTCTAATAATTAGCGATGTTGAACATCTTTTCATGTGCCTTTTGGCCATCTGTATGTCTTCTTTGGAGAAATGTCTATTTAGGTTTTCTACCCATTTTTTGATTTGGTTGTTTGTTTTGATGATATTAAGCTGCATGAGCTATTTGTACATTTTGGAGACTAATCCCTTGTTGGTCACATCATTTGCAAATATTTTCTCCCAATCTGTGGTTGTCTTTTCGTTTTGTTTATGGTTTCCTTTGCTGTGCAAAAGCTTCTGAGTTTAATGAGGTCTAATTTGTTTATTTTTGTTTTTATTTCCATTACTCTGGGAGATGGATCAAAAAAGATACTGGTGCGATTTATGTCAGAGAGTGTTCTGCCTATGTTTTCCTCTAAGAGTTTTATAGTGTCCAGTCTCACATTTAGGTCTTTAATCCATTTTGAGTTTCTTTTTGTATATGGTGTTAAAGAATGTTCTAATTTCATTTTTTTTACTTGAAGCTGTCCAGTTTTCCCAGCACCATTTATTGAAGAGACTGTCTTTCCACCATTGTATAGTCTTACCTCCTTTGCCATAGATGAATTGACCATAAGTGTGTGGGTTTATCTCTGGGCTTTCTGTCCTGTTCCATGGATCTATATTTCTATTTTTGTGCCAGTACCATACTGTTTTGATGACTATAGCTTTGTAGTATAGTCTGAAAAATGTCATCAGTAATTTGATAGGGATTGCACTGAATCTGTAGATTGCCTTGGGTAATCCACAGATTCAGTCATTTTGACAATATTGATTCTTTTAATCTAAGAACATGGTATATCTGTTTGTGTCATCTTTTATTGTTTTCATCACTGTCTTATAGTTTTCAGAGTACAGATTTTTCGTCTGCTTAGGTAAGTTTACTCCTAGGTATTTTATTCTTTTTGATGCCATGGTAAATGGGATTGTTTCTTGAATTTCTCTTTCATTGTTAGTTAGAAAATGCAACAGATTTCTGTGTATTAATTTTATAACCTGCAACTTTACCAAATTCATTGATAAACTCTAGTGGTTTTCTGGTAGCATCTTTAGGATTTTCTATATATAGTATCATGTCATCTGCAAACAGTGACACTTTAACTTCTTCTTTCCCAATTTGGATTCCTTTTATTTCTTTTTCTTCTCTGATTGCCATAGCTAGGACTTCCAAAACTATATTGAATATGAAGCCACATTCTTTACCACCATTCCATATTGCCATGGTGTCAAATGATTCAGGAAAAAAATATATAAACGTGATGTCTAAATAGAGATGGTAAAGTTTCCAAAGTAAATCATCAAGGAGAGACAAATGCCACAAATATATATAACAACAATTTGTAGGGATTTCTGGTTCTCATTCAGTTGGTGTTAAGATACAGCTTAATGATATGAATTTATGATCAGTTTAAATAAGGATTCCTTAAAGCATTTATAACAAGTTATCAAGAATACTCTTTTATTTAAGAGACAAGGGCACAAAACTTTTTTTTTTAAGTTGTTATGTAACAGCCAAAGATCAGGGGAAACTACATAAATAATTGTTTATTCTTCAAAGCAAAAGGTCATTAGATTTTTTTTTTTTTTTTTTTTTGCGGTACGCAGGCCTCTCACTGTTGTGGCCTCTCCTGCTGCGGAGCAACAGGCTCCAGATGCACAGGCTCAGCGGCCATGGCTCACAGGCGCAGCCGCTCCGCGGCATGTAGGATCTTCCTGGACCGGGGCACGAACCTGTGTCCCCTGCATCAGCAGGCGGACTCTCAACCACTGCGCCACCAGGGAAGCCCAGGTCATTAGATTTAATTTAGATTTTACCCTAATGGGATTGCAAATCTTAGGAGCTATATATTGCTAAGTTTCTATTAACTTGGCATGACAATAGAAGATGATGGATTATTTTACATCCTAGGAAGACTGTCATAACTTGAGGAAGATTGGGTTCTAAATGAGGATCCTATTATAACATATATCAACCACTACTACTAGTGGTTTCCATAGACATTGTATAGGTATAGGAGACCGCTTTCATAAATCATTTGTAGTTGAATTACTGAGTTCTGTTAGTCATGAAGTGAATTATGCTGCAAACAAGTAGTGGAAACTTAGTTTTTATTTTATGGACTTCAACACAGGTTTATAGATCATGAATTATATAATAGCACAATAACTGTCACTAGTAGTTAATTAAGATATTTGTTGATTTGCTTATGTTGTATAAAGGAGACTAAAACAATTCCTCCTCTCTAAAACAATCAACATCTGACTGCTAATTTTGTAATATATATGGAATCATTTCCTTAGCAACCACCATAAATCAGGTTACCTATCTTTGCTTTCTTGATATAGATTAATGTTTTGTAATAGAAATCAAATTTCCTTAAAACCATAACTCTTTAAATATTCAGATAGTATTTAATAGTAAAATAAGTTACAGTGTTGTGTATAACCACAATATCTTTTATGTCCTTCAAAACAGTGGACCCTAAAACTGACCAGGAGATTTTTTAAAATGCAGATTTCCAAGTTTCATACTGTGGATTTTTTATCCAGCGGGTGTATGACTTGGGTCAAACCTGAAAATCTGAAGATTTTTTCACAGCCAAGGAGCTTTGGGAACCATTGCTTTATGAGGCATCATAGCATAATCAAGGTTTGAAGTCTAACATACCTGAGTTCAACCCAAGTTTTGCTATTTCTTACTTGTGTAAGTTTGGGCAAAACATTGAACTTTTCTATGTCAGTATGCCTCAATCTCCTTATCCTTCAAATGCAGGCAAAACATAACTATCCTTTGACATGCAGTAAGGGCTATGAAAAACAATGCATGTTAAGCAGCCAGCAGAAACAATAAGTAATTGACTCAATAAATACGAGGCTTTCTTGCTCTGAGGAGTTTTCCTCTCAATAATGATTTCCCCTACCGTAAGAATGAAATTAATTCACTTAATATTTCTTGTTCTAGAGATTTCACTTGAGAATCTCAATGAAGATGCAACTTCAAATGATTTCTAGGAAAAATAGTAGTGCATTTATTTAAGGTAAATCAATGAAGCAACATTAAGTGGCTCTAAACAAGGATATACAATGGAACAGGAAGACTGAGATTAAATTCAGGGATCCAATTGTTTTCTCTATCATGATTTTACAAAGCGCCATACTCTAAATCTGCTTTTTTTCAAGTTTAAGGATACATATTTCCAGCACTGAGGAAAGAATCTGAGAAGAAGTACAGTAATGCAGTGTGGCCCTGACTGATGCTCATTCCGTGGCATATAGTGATGTATTTAAACACAAATGGATAATTAGTTCACTGACTGCTTCTATAGGAGGCTGTGTTCTGTATTGGAAGTTAGAGGTAAAGAACATTGTCAAGGTGAATTTGTTGAGAAAAAGAATATGATAAAATGTATAGAAAACAGTTATTCTTCACCATACTGCCAAGGCTCCTGACACACTGAATGCAAAAAATAATCTCAAATACAGTGACAACATCCACCTGAGGACGCACTCAGGTTGTCTCTGGTGGAAACCAGTGTATCTCATCACTGGGTGGGTGCTTAGAATGCATCCTTCTTTGGTTTTAAGTTCACAGATGACACTGCACCAGATGGACTTTGTTTGAATTTAAGCTTCTAAATCTTAATAAAATGGAATCTAGAAGGACTGATGTTTATTTATAGCTATGTTCATTTTTGGAGGTCAAATGCACCTGATCTGTTATGGTTTTAGTGGGATATTTGCAAAGGGTCATGGTCAGGGGACCCTGTATGTTCTTAGATTGATTAAATCCATATTAGTAACATGACAAAAAATAGTGGTTGGGAGTGATCTCTGAATGCCACTGACATACCACGACTTTCTTCTTTTCGCCTCCTTTTACATCTCCTACCAGCTTAATATAAATACCAGCAGACAGATTTGTTGCCTCTAAGTACCCTGAGGCTTTTCCAAGGAGTCTTACCAGAAGTGGTCATTAGTTTCGAAGAGCTATTCTGGAATCCCAGCTGGTGCTAGATTATTCTGAAGGAGTAATGGTGAATCTGAATACCTAAAAAGAGTTTTCTTACTTCCTTGGAAAGACTTTAGGATAGAGGTGAAAGAAATTAGGTTTAATTCATGTACAAGGATAATCAGTGTGCCTGAACTAACCATGCACAGCCCTTTTACTGCTAAGTGACTGTATAGTATTCCCAGATTTTGTGGAGTACATTTATCATCTGTTTCCCGTAGTGTTCTGTTCACTTGGTACATACCAGAAATATCTCATCTTTTCAAAACTACCAGATAACCTCCACTTTTTACCAGGCTTATCTCAACATTATGTAGAATAGATGTTGGTACTACCACACTGCCGTGTTCTTAGCTTTAGAGATGTCCTGGAGCAAGATAGGGGCAGGTGAGTAGGGAAAAGCCATTTCTAGCAGTGTTGGAAGGTCTTTATTTACATTGGACCTCTTAGCAACCCTTCAACTCCAAGGTCATAAGACCAAGGAAAAATTCCAGGTAGCTCGTCATTAAGCATAAATTGAGTTTACCAGTATGTCAATAGAAAAACTTTTCCTCTTCTCTCTTGGGTTCTATCTTAGGGGGCCTGCAACTTAAATTAACAAAAGACAGGTTAGGAAGGGAAAACAGATTTAACCCTATCCATATATATGGAAGTTCATAAAGAAATGTGATTCAAAGTGGTGGTTAGAATATGGGGCTTATATACCATCTTAATAGGTGACAGGGATGGGGAGAAGGGCACTTACAGGAAAACAAATGACTTTTAGGAAAGATAAATGAGCCCTTAGGGGAATAGATGAGAGATATGATGGTTTTGAGATAATGTCTGTTTGGGTGTGATGCCGCCTTCTCATCTTAGAGAGGATTAGAATTGCTTCCTGGGAGGGGATTTATGAGAAGTTCCTTCTGAGTTCTTCTGGGAGGCTCTGCTTTTAGGCAGACAAGGGGTTTCAGGAACTCAAATCCCCTTTGGTTTAAAATAATTTTTATCCCACAGTGGCATGTTCTGGACCCCTTCGTGTGTTATGCTTTGAATTGTGTCCCCCCACCCCAAAAGATACGTTGAATTTCTCACCCTACTACCTGTAAATGTGATCTTACTTGGGAATAGGGTTTTGAAAGATGTAATCAGGTTGAGGTCTTTAGTGTGGGTCCTAATCCAGTATGCCTAGTGTTCTTTTAAGAAGAGGAAGATACCATGTGAAGACACAGACACACAGGGTGAATGCCATGTGATGACAGAGGCAGAGAGTAGGGTGAGGTAACTGCAAACCAAGGAATGCCAAAGGTTGACAGCTGTCGCTACAAGATAAGAGGCGAGGAAAGATTTTTCCCTACATGCTTCAGAGGAAGCATGGCTCTGCTGACATGTTGATTTTAGGCTTCTATCCTCAAGAACTGTGAAGCAATGCCTTTGTGTTGTCTTAAGCCACCCTGTTTGTGATACTTTGTTATGGCAGCCCTAGGAAACTAATATAACCAGGTATAGGGAACCTAGAAGAGATCTTTCTCTCTCTCTCTTTTTGAACCACAAGCACCTTGAATATTTGAAGAAATTACCTAAAAATCCACCCTATAACTTTGCAAAAGTAAGAAAAGGAAGAAACACACAAACCTATCTAAACCAAAACACAGACCACCTCTATTGCTTATAAATTGACACACCCAACTGGAAAGGCAGGTTTGGTGAGTCTAATAAACCGAGGAGAAGACTGAAATTCTTATAAGAAAAGTTCAAGCATGAATTAGCCCAGACTCTTTTTTATGAGCAGAATAATCCTTTACCTGACTCATAAATAAATGCTATAATTTATTCATAAACAAATGATGAATAAATTGTTCCAAAGAGGGCGAGTGATAGATTATACGTTCATCTTGACATCTGATTATTCCCACATATAAATCAATTCAAGATTCAAGTGTTTAGAAGCACCATGAACAGAGTGGCCTACTGAAATACATGAGGGTTGGACAATAGTGATGCATTTTTCTAAAGTACTTATTAAATTCCTCTGTGAAAGATATTTTAGATATATAAATATGGAGAAGGTGTGGTTTTCAGGAACATTCATTTAGAAGGGACAGGACCAAATACAGTCTAAGGAAGAGCTTGAACACACCAGTGGAAAAGCAGAAGAGGGTATATACAAAAAACAGAAACTGGATCAGATAAGATGAAACAGAGTTTATGAACAATAAGAGTGAGAGATAAAGCTTGTTGGATAAGTTGGAGAAAGGATCATGGGAGGCTTTGAATAGCTATGAAAAATATCTAACATTAATCGAATATTTAATATTTGTCCTATACTTGCTTTGTATGCATCAATCATTTAATCATTATAATAACACTCCAAAGGAGACACTAATATTGTCATCACAATTATGTAGATCAAGATATGGAAGCACACTGGTGGCGCAGTGGTTAAGAATCCGCCTGCCAATGCAGGAGACACAGGTTCGAGCCCTGGTCCGGAAAGATCCCACATGCTGCAGAGCAGCTAAGCCAGTGCACCACAACTACTGAGCCTATGCTCTAGAGTCCACAAGCCACAACTACTGAAGCCCACGCTCCTAGAGCCCATGCTCCGCAACAAGAGAAGCCACTGCAGTGAGAAGCCCGTGCACCACAACGAAGAGTAGCCCCCGCTCACCGCAACTAGAGAAAGCCCGTGCACAGCAATGAAGACCCAACGCAGCCAAATAAATAAATAAATAAAATATCATAAAAGAAAAGAATAAACATAGTAAAAAAAAAAAGATATGGAAGCACAAAGAGTTTAGGCAATTTACTCAAGGGTAACATTTTGGAATCCAGAGGTTTTGAATATAGGCAGTTTGGTGCAGAGCTCTTAATTGTTGTGCAATACACACATTCTAAAATGGCTGGATGGAGAGTTGAATAAGTTGACACTTTTATTTTTTGCAGGCAATGACATATAAAAATAGTTAATTAGAATGGAGTATTTACTATGTGGTAAGCACCACACTAAGCACTTTATGTGCATTATCTAATGTTAATCATCCCATGTCGCTATAAGCTAGGGCACTGGAGATTTTAGAGGCAATGTAATGAAATTTACCAAAATATTAAAGTAATGTTTTGGGGAAAATATCTGGCAAGTTGTATACTGGATCAAAGTGAAGGTCAAGAGAAGTGAGAAACCAGTTATGAAGGCGTTCAAATAATCCAGGCAAGAGAAATGAGAGTTTAAATTTAGGGTAATGGAAGTGGGGGAAGATAAGAAGAAACTAATATGAAATATTGTAGGAGTAGAATAGTTACTGTGTGGCAACTAATCATTATAAGAGGAAAGAAAAAGTGAAAAATCATTGACAAATCTTAGATTCAGAACTTAGGTAACTGAGAGAATTAATGATACCAGTGATATCAGAGGAGACATAGAAGTGGAGGAAAAGATGAAGATGCTCTATCATGGGCAAATTTAAGAAGTTGATGAGGCCATTCGGTGGGAGTGGTTTAGGCCTTGAGAAAAGTAGACAAGAGCTCAGAGAGAAACTTCAAGACTGGGGAGATAGTCTTAGGGATGATCTGCATACAAAGCAAAGGTGTGAGATTGGAGAAAGCTAACACAGGACAGAGAGAGAGGGGGAGAGAGGCACTAAGGGATTGCTACAAGCTCCTCGAGGATGGGAAGTCTTTTCAGTCTACTTCTTCCACCTTGTGCCTCTATGTCTTTGTTCCCATCCCCTGACCTCCTCCTTCTCCTTTACCTAGTGTCTTGGTATATAATAGATACTCAGTATTGAATGAATGAGTGATGGAGTAAAAGAATGAAGAAATGAATGAGGACACTTAAGAATACCTATATATGTGAAACTTAAAGTCAGAGAAGAAGAGAAATTTAAAATATTATTTAGCCAATGAATTACTATGCTATATAGATCCACATTAGAGATGTAAGTTTTCTTCTGCAAGCCATATGTAAATACATTTCTTATAAATTCAATTTTATGAATCAAACATATTAGAAACGTTAATAGCAAGAATGTTGTCATTATTACTAGAGTTAATTGAAATATCATCTCACATTAATATTTTGAATAAATTTGGATCACCATATAATACTAACCTTTACAGTACAGTTTCACATGTTTAGAAGTTAGCTCCCTTCCCAGGAGAAAGTCACTTTTCTCTTGTAGCATATTTAACAACCCTCAGTATAAAAAAAAGGACAGAGAATTCCTTTTGTGAACCTATGTCCCTATGTCTTGGATTTTCTGATATACAGGAGACAAGTTTGCTTGTCACAGTAACATTGAAGGATTTTTAAAAATGTATATTACATATAGAGGTATAGTATATAATTTACACTCAGTCACACATGTGAATTTAAGATATGTTTATGTCTTAAATTTTAATTATAAAGCTATAAAATCTGATATATTTATTTCTCATCTCTCATATATATATCAGAGAACATGTATATAAAACCCCTATATATATTATAGCTCATATATAAAAATAAGTTAATATATATGTCTTGCACATAGTATACATGTTTCCATCTGACATATTTCCTTTTTTTTTTTTTTTTTGCTGTACGCGGGCCTCTCATTGTTGTGGCCTCTCCCGTTGCGGAGCACAGGCTCCGGACGCGCAGGCTCAGCGGCCATGGCTCACGGGCCCAGCCGCTCCGCGGCATGTGGGATCTTCCTGGACCGGGGAAAGAACCCGTGTTCCCTGTATCGGCAGGTGGACTCTCAACCACTGCGCCACCAGGGAAGCCCTCCTTTTTTTTTTTTTAACATCTTTATTGGAGTATAACTGCTTAACAATGGTGTGTTAGTTTATGCTTTATAACAAAGTGAATCAGATATACATATACATATATCCCCGTATCTCCTCCCTCTTGCCTCTCCCTCTCATCCTCCCTGTACCACCCCTCTAGGTGGTAACAAAGCACTGAGCTGATCTCCCTGTGCTATGTGGCTGTTTCCCATGAGCTATCTATTTTACATTTGGTAGTGTATATATGTCCATGCCACTCTCTCACTTTGTCTCAGCTTACCCTTCCTCCTCCCTGAGTCCTCAAGTCCATTCTCTATGTCTGCGTATGTACCACTGTCCTATCCTGAGTTTCCTCAGAACCTTTTTCTTTTTTTTTAGATTTCATATATATGTGTTAGCATACGGTATGTGTTTTTCTCTTTCTGTCTTACTTCACTCTGTATGACAGACATTAGGTCCATCCACCTCACTACAAATAACTCAATTTTGTTTCTTTTTATGGCTGAGTAATATTCCATTATATATATGAGCCACATTTTCTTTATCCATTCATCTGTCGATGGACACTTGGTTGTTTCCATGTCCTGGCTATTGTAAATAGAGCTGCAATGAACATTGTGGTACATGACACTTCTTGAATTATGGCTTTCTCAGGGTATATGTCCCATAGTGGGCTTGCTGGGTCCTATGGTAGTTCTATTTTGAGTTTTTTAAGGAACCTCCATGCTGTTCTCCATAGTGGCTGTATCAATTTACATTCCCACCAACAGTGCAACAGAGTTCCCTTTTCCCCACACCCTCGCCAGCATTTATTGTTTGTAGATTTTTTGATGATGGCCGTTCTGACTGGTGTGAGGTGATACCTCATTGTAGTTTTGATTTGCATTTCTCTAATGATTAGTGATATTGAGCATCCTTTCATGTGTTTGTTGACAACCTGTATATCTTCTTTGGAGAAATGTGTATTTAAGTCTTCTGCCCATTTTTGGATTGGGTTGTTTGTTTTTTTGATATTGAGCTGCTTGTAAATTTGGAGATTAATCCTTTGTCAGTTTCTTCATTTGCAAATATTTTCTTCCTTTCTGAGGGTTGTCTTTTGGTCTTGTTTATACTTTCCTTTGATGTGCAAAAGCTTTTAAGTTTCATTAGGTCCCATTTGTTTATTTTTGTTTTTATATCCATTGCTCTTGGAAGTGGGTCAAAAAGGATCTTGTGATTTATGTCATAGAGTGTTCTGCCTATGTTTTCCTCTAAGAGTTTGATAGTGTATGGCCTTACATTTAGGTCTTTAATCCACTTTGAGTTTCTTTTTCTGTATGGTGTTAGGGAGTGTTCTAATTTCATTCTTTTACATGTACCTCTCCAGTTTTCCCAGCACCACTTATTGAAGAGGCTGTCTTTTCTCTATTGTATATTCTTCCCTCCTTTATCAAAAGTAAGGTGACCATATGTGCATGGGTTTATCTCTGGGCTTTCTATCCTGTTCCATTGATCTACATTTATGTTTTTGTGGCAGTACCATACTGTCTTGATTACTGTAGCTTTGTAATATAGTCTGAAGTCTGGGAGCCTGATTCCTCCAGCTCCATTTTTTTCTTTCTCAAGATTGCTTTGGTTATTCGGGGTCTTTTGTGTTTCCATACAAATTGTGAAATTTTTTGTTCTAGTGCTGTGAAAAGTGCCTTTGATAGTTTGATAGGGATTGCATTGAATCTGTAGATTGCTTTGGGTAGTATAGTCATTTTCACATTGTTGATTCTTCCAATCCAAGAACATGGTTTGTATCATCTTTAATTTCTTTCATCAATGTCTTATAGTTTTCTGCATACAGGTCTTTTGTCTCCTTAGCCATTTTGTTGCAAAGGTAAATGGAAGTGTTTCCTTAATTTCTCTTTTGGATTTTTCATCATTAGTGTATAGGAATGCAAGAGATTTCTTTGCATTAATTTGGTATCCTGCAACTTCAGAAAATTCATTGATTAGCTCTAGTCGTTATCTGATAGCATCTTTAGGAGTCTCTATGTATAGTATCATGTCATCTGCAAACAATGACAGCTTTACTTCTTCTTTTCTAATTTGGATTCATTTTATTTTTTTTCTTCTCTGATTGCTGTGGGTAAAACTTTCAAAACTATGTTGAATAATCGTGGTGAGAGAGGATAACCTTGGCTTATTCCTCATCTTAGTGGAAATGGTTTCAGTTTTTCACCATTGAGAACGATGTTGGCTGTAGGTTTGTCACATATGGCCTTTATTATGTTGAGGTAAGTTCGCTCTATGCCTACTTTCTGGAGGGTTTTTATCATAAATGGGTGTTGAATTTTGTTGAAAGTTTTTTCTGAATCTATTGAGATGATCATATATGGTTTTTCTCCTTTAATTTGTGAATATGGTGTATCCCATTGATTGATTTGCATGTATTGAAGAATTCTTGCATTCCTGAGATAAACCCCACTTGATCATGGTGTATGATCCTTTTACTGTGCTGTTGGATTCTGTTTGCTAGTATTTTGTTGAGGATTTTTGCATGTATGTTCATCAGTGATATTGGCCTATAGTTTTCTTTCTTTGTGACATCTCTTTCTGGTTTTGGTATCAGGGTGATGGTGCCCTTGTAGAATGAGTTTGGGAGTGTCATTCCTTCTGCTATATTTTAGAGGAGTTTGAGAAGGATAGGTGTTAGCTCTTCTCTAAATGGTTGATATAATTTGCCTGTGAAACCATCCGGTCCTAGGCTTTAGTTTGTTGGAAGATTTTTAATCACAGTCTCAATTTCAGTGCTTGTGATTGGTCTGATTATATTTTCTATTTCTCCTGGTTCAGTCTTGGAAGGTTGTGCTTTTCTAAGAATTTGTCCATTTCTTGCAGGTTGTCCATTTTATTGGCATATAGTTGCTTGTAGTAATCTCTCATGATCCTTTGTATGTCTGTAGTGTCATTTTGTTACTTCACCTTTTTCATTTCTAATTCTGTTGATTTGAGTCTTCTCCCTATTTTTCTTGATGAGTCTGGCTAATGTTTATCAATTTTGTTTATCTTCTCAAAGAACCAGGTTTTAGTTATATTGATATTTGCTATTGTTTCCTTCATTTCTTTTTCATTTATTTCTGATTGGATCGATATGATTTCTTTCCTTCTTCTAACTTTGGGGTTTTATTTGTTTTTCTTTCTCTAATTGCTTTAGGTGTAAGGTTAGGTTGTTTATTTGAGATTTTTCTTGTTTCTTGAGGTAGGATTGTATTGCTATAAACTTCCCTCATAGAACTGCTTTTGTGCATCCCATAGGTTTTGGGTTGTCATGTGTTCATTGTCATTTATTTCTAGGTATTTTTAAAATTTCTTCTTTGATTTCTTCAGTGATCTCTTGGTTATTTACTAGCGTATTGGTTAGCCTCCATGTGTTTGTACTTTTACAGTTATTTCCCTGTAATTGATATCTAGTCTCATAGCGTTGTGGTCAGAAAAGATACTTTATATGATTTCAATTTTCTTAAGTTTACCAAAGCTTGATTTGTGACCCAAGATATGATCTATCCTGGAGACTTCCATGAGCACTTGTGAAGAAAGTGTATTCTGTTGTTTTTGGATGGAATGTTCTATAAATATCAATAAGGACCATCCTGTTTAATGTGTCATTTAAAGCTTGTGTTTCCTTATTTATTTTCATTTTGGATAATCTGTCCATTGGTGAAAGTGGGGTGTTAAAATCCCTTATGATTGTGTTACTGTCAATTTCCCCTTTTATGGCTGTTAACATTTTCCTTATGTATTGAGGTGCTCCTATGTTGGGTGTATAAATATTTACAACTGTTGTATCTTCTTCTTGGATTGATCCATTGATCATTATGTAGTGTCCTTTTTTGTGTCTTGTAATAGTCTTTATTTTAAAGTGTATTTTGTCTGATATGAGTATTGCTACTTCAGCTTTCTTTTGATTTCCCTTTGCATGGAATATCTTTTCCCATCCCCTCACTTTCAGTCTGTATGTGTCCCTAGGTCTGAAGTGGGTTTCTTGTAGACAGCATATATATGGGTCTTGTTTTTGTATCCATTCAGCCAGTCTATGTCTTTTGGTGGGAACATTTAATCCCTTTACTTTTAAGGTAATTATCGATATGTATTTTCCTATTACCATTTTCTTAATTGTTTTGGGTTTGTTATTGTAGGTCTTTTCCTTCTCTTGTGTTTACTGCCTAGAGAAGTTCCTTTAGCATTTGTTGTAAAGCTTGTTTGGTGGTGCTGAATTCTCTTGGCTTTTACTTGTCTGTAAAGGTTTTAATTTCTCCATCGAATCTGAATGAGATCCTTGCTGGGTAGGGTAATATTCATTGTAGCTTTTTCCCTTTCATCAGTTTAAATATGTCCTGCCAGTCTCTTCTGGCTTGCGGAGTTTCTGCTGAAAGATCAGCTGTTAACCTTATTGGGATTCCCTTGTATGTTATTTGTTTTTTTTCTCTTGCTGCTTTTAATATTTTTTCTTTGTATTTAATTTTTGGTAGTTTGATTAATATGTGTCTTGGCGTGTTTCACCTTGGATTTACCCTGTGTGGGACTCTCTCTGCCTCCTGGACTTGATTGACTATTTCCTTTCCCATATTAGGGAAGTTTTCAACTATAGTCTCTCCAAATATTTTCTCAGAGCCTTTCTTTTTCTCTTCTTCTTCTGCGACCCCTATAATTCAAATGTTGGTGCATTTAATGTTGTCCCAGAAGTCTCTGAGACTGTCCTCAATTCTTTTCATTCTTGTTTTTTATTCTTCTCTGAGGTAGTTATTCTACTATTTTATCTTCCAGGTCATTTATCTTCTGCCTTAGTTTTTCTGATATTGATTCCTGCTAGAGAATTTTAAATTTTATTTATTGTATTGTTCATCATTGTTTTTTTGCTCTTTAGTTCTTCCAGTTCCTTGCTAAACATTTCTTGTATTTTCTCCATTCTCTTTCCAAGATTTTGTATCATCTCTACTATCATTACTCTGAATTCTTTTTCAGGTAGACTGCCTATTTCCTCTGCATTTTTTTGGTCTAGTGTGTTTTTACCTTGCTCCTTCAACTGCTGTGTGTTTCTCTGTCTTCTCATTTTGCTTAACTTACTGTGTTTTGGGGCTCCTTTTCTCAGGCTGCAGGTTCGTAGTTCCCGTTGTTTTTGGTGTCTGCCCCCAGTGGGTAAGGTTGGTTCAGGGGGTTTTGTATGCTTTCTGGTGGAGGGGACTGGTGCCTGTGTTCTGGTGGATGAGGCTGGATCTTGTCTCTGTGGTGGGCAGCAGCACATTCAGTGGTGTGTTGTGGGGTGTCTGTGACCTTATTATGATTTTAGGCAGCATCTCTGCTAATGGATGGGGTTGTGTTCCTGTCTTGCTAGTTGTTTGGCATAGGGTGTCCAGCACTGTAGCTTCCTAGTCATTGAGTGGAGCTGGGTCTTAGCATTGAGATGGAGATCTCTGGGAGAGCTTTCACCGTTTGATATTACATGGAGCCAGGAGGTCTGTGGAAGACTCATGTTCTGAACTCAGCTCTCCCACCTCAGAGGCACAGGCCTGACACCTGGCCAGAGCATCTAGACCCTGTCAGCCACATGGCTTAGAAGAAAATGGAGATAAAGAGACCAAAGAAAGAAAAAGAAAAGAAAAGAAAGTTATTAAAATAAAATATAAAAAATTATTTAAAATAAAAAAATTAAAAAGTCATAAAAAAAGAGAAAAAAAGGAAGAAAGAAAGAAGAGTGCAACCAAACCAAAAAACAAGTCCACCAATGATAACAACACTAAAAACTGTACCAAGAAAAAAAAAAAAGGACAGACAGAACCCTAGGACAAATGGTAAAAGCAAAGCTATACAGACAGAGTCACACAAAGAAGCATACACATACACACTCATAAAAAGAGGAAAAGGAAAAATATACATATGTCTATATATAAATAAAAAAAGAGAGCAACCAAGTCAATAAACCAATCTACCAGTGGTAATAAGCTCTAAGTACTAAACTAAGATAAACATAAAACCAGAAACAAATTAGGTGCGGAAAGCAAACCCCAAGTCTATAGTTGCTCCCAAAGTCCCCCTCCTCAATTTTGGCATGATTCATTGTCAATTCAGATATTCCACAGATGCAGGGTACATTAAGTTGATTGTGGAGATTTAATCTGCTGTTCCTGAGGCTGCTGGGAGAAGTTTCCCTTTCTCTTCTTTGTTCGCACAGCTCCCTGGGTTCAGCTTTGGATTTGGCCCCGCCTCTGCGTGTAGGTCACCTGAGGGTGTCTGTTCTTGTCTCAGACAGGATGGGGTTAAAGTAACAGCTGATTCAGGGGCTCTGGCTCACTCAGTCCAGGGGGAGGGAGGGGTATGGAATGCTGGGCGAGCCTGTGGCAGCAGAGACTGACGTGACATTGCACCAGCCTGAGGCACGCTGTGTGTTCTCCTGGGGAAGTTGTCCCTGGATCACGGGACCCTGGCAGTGGTGGGCTGCACAGGCTCCCGGGAGGGGAGGTGTGGATAGTGACCTGTGCTTGCACACAGGCTTCTTGGTGGCTGCAGCAGCAGCCTTAGCATTTCACGCCCGTCTCTGGTGTCCACGCTGATAGCTGCACCTCACGCCTGTCTCTGGAGCTCGTTTAGGCAGTGCTCTGAATCCCCTCTCCTCGCGCACCCTGAAACTATGGTCTCTTGTTTCTTAGGGGTTCCAGACTTTTCCTGGACTCCCTTCCTGCTAGCTGTGGTGCAGTAGCCCCCTTCAGGCTCTGTTCATGCAGCCAGCCCCAGTTCTCTCCCTGGGATCTGACCTCCAAAGCCCGAGCCTCAGCTCCCAGCCCCCGCCCACCCCGGTGGGTGAGCAGACAAGCCTCTCGGGCAGGTGAGTGCTGGTTGGCACCTATCCTCTGTGCGGGAATCTCTCTGCTTTGTCCTCTGCACCCCTGTTGCTGTGCTCTCCTCTGAGGCTCTAAAGCTTGCCCCCTGCCAACCCCCGTCTCCACCAGTGAAGGGGCTTCCTAGTGTGTGGAAACTTTTTCTCCTTCACAGCTCTCTCCCAGAGGTGCAGGTCCCATCCCTATTCTTTTGTCTCTGTTTTTTCTTTTTTCTTTTGACCTACCCAGGTACATGAGGAGTTTCTTGCCTTTGGGGAAGTCTGAGGTCTTCTGCCAGCGTTCAGTAGATGTTCTGTAGGAGTTGTTCCACATGTAGATGTATTTCTGATGTATTTGTGGGGAGGAAGGTGATCTCCACGTCTTACTCCTCTGCCATCTTGAAGGTCTCCCCTATTTTATTTCTTTAATATATCATTTGCCCAAATCTCACACCTTTATGAAAAATGCATCTCTCAAAATCTTTCTGAGTATTCTGAGCACTGACTTGTGATGTTATCATGTGTTTCAGCATAATTGTATTGTTACGAAGGTCTTTTTCCATATTGAATGTATAAACCAGCACAGGTGGTTCATCACATCCCATGTGCAATATTTTTTTTCTTCCTAGCCTGGAAGTGTGATCTCAGGAGTTCCTGGTACATCTAAACAATCTGATTCCAGGATTACTTTCATGAGAGGGAGACAAGTTTTGCCAGGATAGAAGCTATTCTGCGCCTTTTCACTCTTAGAAATAAAGTGATTTTTAAATTTTGTTTTAAATATTCATTACCCTACAATAAACTGGGACAATGTAAGTGAAAGTTTATGAGGGTACCAGAGACATTCTTAAGGTTATAGAGTTCTTAGGATGAGAAGAAAGAATAGGTCACCTCATAAAGCTACTTATTTTACTGAAGGGGAAACTAAATCTCAGAAAGAGTAAGTGATTTTTTTTCTAAATTTGCACAGCTTTTGGATGGAAGTTGAGTCTAGAATCGAATTCTGTTATTTCTCTTTCACTTTCTTTCCTTATTGACATACATATTGAATCCTAGTTTTCAATTACACTTAAGACATGAATTTCATTTTGTTGTAAGAAAAAGAAAAAATGTATTCAGTCTAATAGGAAAACTTTCCTTTTTATTTTGAGGTCATCCCTGCAGATGATTCTAGCTGGTTTAGGAACATAAATCAGAACATCAGAGGTTTTCTCTGCTGAACCTTCTTTATCCAATGTGCTCAATCTACTAGCAGCTAAGCCTTGATGTCATTTTCATCCTCGTTCTCACTTGCAAGAGACTTAACTGAAGTTAAGGGACCAAAAATTGTGGTAATTTTATAAATGCCTTTGTTTTATGAGAGCAGATATGCAAATGTTATCTCATTTTACTTCAGAATTTCTATTTTTTTAACATCTTTATTGGAGTATAATTGCTTTACAATGGTGTGTTAGTTTCTGCTTTACAACAAAGTCAATCAGTTATACATATACATATGTCCCCATATCTCCTCCCTCTTGCGTCTCCCTCCCTCCCACCCTCCCTATCCCACCCATCCAGGTGGTCACAAAGCACCGAGCTGATCTCCCTGTGCTATGCGGCTGCTTCCCACTAGCTATCTATTTTACGTTTGGTAGTGTATATATGTCCATGCCACTCTCACTTTGTCCCAGCTTACCCTTCCCCCTCCCCATGTCCTCAAGTCCATTCTGTATGTCTGTGTCTTTATTCCTGTCCTGCCCCTAGGTTCTTCAGAACCATTTTTTTTTTAATTCCATATATGTGTGTTAGCATACGGTATTTGTTTTTCTCTTTCTGACTTACTTCACTCTGTATGACAGACTCTAGGTCCATCCACCTCACTACAAGTAACTCAATTTTGTTTCTTTTTATGGCTGAGTAATAGAATCTCTATAATTCTGTTGAATTCATACTGCTCCCCCTCCTCAGTTTGGCTGAACGCTCCTTTTCCTGTTGGTGGTACTGGATTCTCTCTGATAGGCCGCGTTTGTGCAAACAGACAAAACTTACAGTTTGCAGAGTGAGCAAGCATCATCCTTATTCTCTTTTTTGATGTTGTTGAGATTCTAAATCATGAGTTGAAGAAATTCACAATTGTCATTTTTTAGCCAATATTTCTGGGTTCTTTGCTAGAGACTGAAGAATTAAGAAGCAGTTCCTGCCCTAATGTAGCATAAGATCTAGTAGGGGAGATTAAAACTTAACTCATTTTAATATAATGTAAACAGTGCCATGCAGCGGAAAATGCAGCAGGAGGCAGATGAGGGCCAGATAATGATACAAAGAAATAAGATTTTTCAAACAATCTTCTTACCCAAGAGAAAAGACATCTTGAGATGGCCATCACATGGCAGAGGTTTGCATTTTTCAATCAGGGTCCCTCATGTAAACAACAGAACACAGAAAAAGCTTGAGTGAATTTTCTCAGTTCTTCCAAAGATGGTACATGACTAATAATATTCTAGGTGGAAATTTATTTCATATAATGGATGCCTCAGGACACTGGAACTTAGTTCCTTCATGGAAATATGGTGAGACAGCTCAAATATCTCTCTAGAAAGTCCAGAGTACTGGGTCATGTTTGGCTTGGTCTTTAGAAGGAGATGGTTCAACTGTCCTACTTTTCTGTGTGAAGAAAGACTCAAAGAGAGACATGTCAGTCAAAAAAGAGAGATCTGTGGATGTGAGAGTTCAAGTTTTCTTACTTTTACAAATAATTCAGTCTGATAAAAAACAAAATTATGAACATGCAATCCTAGATACCAGTTGTCTAGAGTGAAACCTAAGGAGTCTGTGTACAGATTAGGAAAATGCAACCATCGTGTTCTATCTTATCCTCTCTAGCAATTTGATTCTTAAGCTGAAATAAGTTCCCTGAACACAAATTAGATTTAGCACCACATAATGTAATTTCTAGTGCCCAGTTCAAAAATAGCAAGAATTTAGCATTTGTTCACAATCTATTGAAGCCAGACCAATTGACCAGTTCATTTCCCTGCCAACCAAGTTGCCCAGTGGCCCAGGGAATTCCCTGGTGGTTCAGTGGTTAAGACTCCACTTTCACTGCGTTTTCACTGCCAAGGACCCGGGTTCAATCCCTGATTGGGGAACTAAGATCCCACAAGCTGTAGAGTTGCCCAGTGGCCTGTGTTTAGGTAGATTGAAAATAACTATTTGTTGACTTTTGACTTTTAGCAACAGATCTGTCTGCTCCAGAGACTTGGGCTCTCTGTACCTGGCAGAACATTAGAGTCAGTTCTTTTGCTGTAGGTCACTTGTGCTCTTCTCAGAGATTTCCTACTGGGCCTCTCTATGTACAAGTTCTGTATCTTGAGTGTGGACTGTCTTCTGGTGGCCACAGCCTCCTCAGTCTTTGGTTTCCTGGATGCCTACTCTCCACAGTCTCTCTCTTTGTTGAGCTAGAATATGCTCACTTTCCCAAGTTGTCCACATCTCTTCCATGAGAAACATTCATGCATCCTTGACTCTGATAAATTCATAGAGTTCAAGCTGATCCCAATGCAATGGCTTTCCCTCAAAATGCAACCTTTTATGTCTCATAATACCAGAGGCCTCTCTAAATAATCTGAGGATGAGGCATGAGGGAGTGGGACCCCCAACAATGCCTTCTAGAAAGAGATCCTCCCCAGGATTGTCTCTTTATAATCTTCTGTCTACTCCAACTGAGATGTCTTTTTGTAGCCACTCTCTCTTTACAGAGCTCAAGAGTAACAACACTAGTCTTGCAAGTTATTTTTTGTAATTCTCCGTGAGAAAGATAAAAAACTTTTTGCCTGTGAAAGCAGTCACTACTAATTACCCTATTGTAAATGTGTGTCATTGTTTGACACAAGGAATTCACCCAAACAGATTCAGTTATACTAGGATCACACAGTAAGGGTTGCTTGTTATGCCAGTCATCAGAATGTATTAGATCAATTGTAGTTAATTGTACATATGTTTTTAACCTAATATCAAAAAAATAAGTTGAAAATATTGAAAAACTAGGGTTAATGATGAATGAAATACACTTAATTACATGAAGCAGTTAACATTTGTTCATTTATTTACCCTTCATCATGCAAACCCCTATTTCAAGACAATATATCATTATATAGAATTATTGGCCAATAGTTCACATCTCCCACTGTGAAATTCCTAATGGTAGATCTTCCCTCTTCCCTTCAATACTAACATGAAATCATTGACCTGTGCCAGCCAATCAGAGGCTCCCATATAAGACTTTGCCACTTCAAGAAGTAATATAGAGACACAAGGATAGTTAAAAACCATTTAAGTCTGAGTACAAATGATAGGATGATGAAGATCATGGCAAATTTATATAATGTTTTAAAAATTGAAAACGAATTAAGCGTATTTCTTATTTTAAGTCTAGTGCTTGAATCCAGTTTGCCTCCTTAGCAATGGCAGTGGGCAATGACTCAAACCTAACTGATCTTATCACTCTGTCCTCCTGGGTGGGGGAGGGCCCACACTGGACCAGTGAGGTGTGTCTCCCAGGATTTTTAAACTTAGTGCGGTTGATGAAGAGTTTCTTTTTCTCTGGTTACAAAGATGTAAGCTTTGGGTCCCAGAGGTTCTGACAGCCCATCCTACTGCATGGAGAAGGTAGAGTCTCAGACAAGAGAAACTAGAGGAATGATGGCAGATGTTGAGAGGAAACTTACAGAGTTTAAATTTCTGGTTGTCTCCCACTCTGTCTCTGTGATTCCTGTGGTTTGGTTTTGTACATCAATGTATTCCCCTTCTTTCTTAAGCCAGTTTGAAGTGGATTTCTATGGTTTGCCACCTAACTGGCCTGAATAAAGTATGGTCCTTCACAGATGAATTTGCACGTATGACTGTCAGTGCAATCAGTTTTTAAAGTCAATTGGCAAATTAGAAAATATGCAGTTTAAAAATGAATAAGATTTTATGGAAATGGTGGAGTCTTATTTGTAATGAAGATGAACTATAGAAATCCTTTAAACACACACACACACACACACACACACACACACACACACAGCCTATTCTAGACAAAACACTAATCCATCCACTAAGAATATGCATTTATAAGGGAGAATCTTGTAATAATTGTCTACGGTAGAGGAATAGAGTGATTAAACAACTCTGGAGTCACCCATATTAGACTCAAGTCCTGGCATTGTCTTTCATTAGAAGGTGATTTAAAATATCTTTCATAACTTTGCTCTTAGTAGTGCTTGTTTCATAATATGCTTGTGAGGATTGTATCTATTCATGTGTAGTGCTTAGCAGAGAGCCTGTTTGAAAATACAGTGAGCACTAAATAAAAGTTAGCATTCATTATTGGCATAAGGCTAGAGGTTATTTCTATTCAAAGTCTGGTATTTTATGAAGCAACACTTTGTTATTATAGGTAAGGGTTATTGTCATCCCTTTGTATCTTCCAAAAAGATATATTTCAGCCATCATTTTCTACCTCAACATGATTCATGGGTTAGAAATGATTTTTTTAAAGTGAATAATAAGCAGACAATAACCTTGATGGGCTAAAGTTAATGGGGACAAAGAAAACCTTTGGTTAATTAAAGTCCATGGGAAACTGGTAATTAGTAGGTTAAACAGTGATGGAATGGATAGTAAAACACAATTTTGGATGATGAATTGATTTAATCATAGTTTGTTTTGTAATTAAAAATCAATTACTGTAAAGCAGGATGGGGGAAATGTTGCCTTTGCAGATATGGCAATGTTAAAAACAGTGAATTTAAATAGTCCAATAAAGTATTTATTCATGATATTCTCTTCCTGATCCATTTTTTCCCCTTAGGATTGATTACCTCAGCTTTCCTGACATAAACTTTTGTATGCTGATGAAGGGAGGTGAAGCAAAGCATTTTGATTAGCTACAGTGTAGATCAATGCTTCATAGTGTTTACCAGAGCAAAGAGAACATATCCCATGCACTTGGAAGATGCCTTCCTAGACAAGCTGCAGTGGAAAGACCACTTTGCTTTTAATCACATTTTCAGACTTAATAAATTCTCAGCAGAAGTTCAGGTCCCATCAAGTAAACTCTTTATATATTTTTTTCCCTTGACATAACAATAAAGAACAGTGTTATTCCTTTTTTTCAGGAAACCTCAGAGAACATGTGATTTTATAGATTTGGGCTCCAGCTGATGCTTCTCATTATACTTTATGTGCTTGCTTTATCCAGAAGAAAAATGCAAGAACTTAATTTGAATGTGTGTATATAGTGTGGTTAAGTTTGTTTTAAACCTTTCTTTCAAAAGGGAGTAGATTCTTCAAACAAATCCTAAATAGTGACCTTTTTAGCAAGAGGATTCATATTTCAGGCTTTTGAGAAGTCTCTTCAAGACTGACTTTTTACATAGAATTAATGACTGCAAAAATGTGGCCTTTAAGGATCAAAGATATTTCGAATTGAGTGGCTCAGCTGAACTGAAGGATGGCTCTGGTTGTTGCTTAGACAGCTTTTTGTTTCCAAAGCAACAAAAGGCTTTTCATGTTTATTAGAGCTATTCGGTAAAGTGCATAAGCATAGTACAATTAAAGTTAATTATCAAACTTGACCTTTTATGTGCTCACTCTTCCAGATTTAGACACATACATACACACACACAAAGAAAAAAGGAGTCTTTTTAAAGTATTAATGATTAAACATCTTTTCAAGATTTGATATTTTGTATTGGTAAGAACAAAACATTTGTAATGTATAGTGCTATCACTTAATTGAGAAACACATGAATCTCAGAGTCAGCTTTGGGTTGGAAACCCTCCCCTGCCCTGA
The DNA here is from genome assembly GCF_003676395.1 of Aethalodelphis obliquidens. Lineage (NCBI taxonomy): Eukaryota > Metazoa > Chordata > Mammalia > Artiodactyla > Delphinidae > Aethalodelphis > Aethalodelphis obliquidens. The sequence goes on along the minus strand of NW_020837946.1, from coordinate 64,889,019 downwards.
CCCTTAAGGTGTGGTCTGGGGCAAGGAGCCTAGATTTTCTGAGCCATACATTTCTCATCTGTAAAATGGAGGTGATAATAACTGCTCAGTAATATTGTTATGAGAATTAAATGAAGTTGTAAAGGGAAAGCATTTGAGTCCTCTATTTGACATATAGAATATGCTCAATAAATGGTAATTAGATTGATGGTGGTGATGCTAATAGTGATGTTTTCTTTCCATATTAGCCTCTCCTAGGGAAAGCGATCATGAACCTCATTCTCACTTATAATCACACTTCTAAGCTGATGTACAAAACACATAAACAGTTGCTTCTGTGTACGTAGTATGAGTCCCAAACTATTGGACTTTTCAAAGAAATTCCTTTTGTAAGCCGCACATGATAGAAGTAATTTTCCCTCATTTGATAACTCAGTCTGTTAGGAATTTTATAACTTAGTCTCTTTTTTCACCTCAAACAGTTCAGTGTATTAAGGTGACTGAAAATCAATCCTTTTAGAGAATGCTAGATTTTCTATCATAAAATTGTGTGTTCTTCATGTAAAAAGGAGTTGTAGAAATATATGTTCGATTCTAATCACTTAAATAGAATGGAGTATAGGGAAATTCATCTAGTGATGTTTCATAATTGTGATTCTTAAACTTTAGGAAGAATGTTCTGGACAATAACAAAACTATAAAATGGGAAGTATTTTACCATGTTTATATGTGGAATATCAAATAAAAAAATTGTTGGTTGTGTGCCCAAATCCTATAGGGTTCTACAAGGATTCAAAACAACTTATTTATAACAATTTTACTGCAATGTTATGTTTAGAAATAAATGTAATGTGTGAATACATTTTGGAAAATGTCATAAGTATACAATATCTACCCTGTTTTATTATTCCCAGAATTTAGCACTGTGAAGAAAGAGGGGATAAAAATGTGCAGATATAGGAACAGGAAGTAACTTTTTATATTTGTTTTAATGTTTGAGAAACATGTGCATTGCCAACTAAACATTAATTAGTATACAAAAGGTATCAGAACTGCCCCTCACTATTGCAAACTACCATGTTTTAGCAAGATAAATTTAGTTATTTAATGCAGATTACAGAATTCTATTTATGCTAAAGGACGAATACAATTTTGTTGGTTTTGTTTTTTCCTTGTTTTTAAGTTTTGGCTTTTAATGCTTATTTTTAATATCAGACTGTATAAATTCGTGTCTTTCTTTTAGTTAGAATCCAAGATCTAACAAGTGAGTTAACCTCTCAATTTTTCCTGTTGAAAGAGTAGCTTGTTCCTAGAAGGCCAGCAGAGGGCAGCAAAGCCTAGATGTTAACACTAACCCTGATGGAGGACTTGTCCACGTGAAGAGCAAGGACGGAAAATGGCATACACACAGTCTGATTTGGCTTGAGTTCGGGATGTATGTAGCAGATGACAGTTCTTTTGGATACGACGTTTAAGAGTAAACGGAGAGGGTCTTAGAACCTCAAAACACTAGATAACTCTAACACAAACTGAGCAGCTCCTTGAGTTTATAAAGAGTAAGGCCACTGAGGCTGTTTTTTTTAAATGAACATCTAACCTATTGAGTAAACAGTCTAAGATTTAAGTTGAGTACATAGATTCAGAAGGATTAGAATGATATAAAGAAACCCTGAGCGTTGTGGATGGGACAACATGAATGATGATGGGTAGCCGTGACTTTTTTCTCTTTTCTGCTCTTCGTGATTTTTTTGGCCATCATCTGTCTCCCTCTCACAGATATTAACCAATTTCATGTCTTTCATTTTGCATCTTTAACAAAGCTAAATGGGAGAATCTCAAAGCACTCTAGAGTTTTTCAGGTGAAGGTGTGTAGGTTTGTTTTGTGAGAACAGGAAAACCCACCAGTTAAGAATAATTAGCAAAGTTGGTAGTATTTTTTTAAATTGAAGTATAATTAACATACGATATTACATTAGTTTCAGGTATACATCATAGTGACTCAATATTTATATACATTTTGAAGTACTCACAAGTCTACCGTCTGTCACCATACAAAGTTATTACAATATTACTGACTATATTCTCTATATTGTACGTTAACATCCCCATGACTTATGGGTGCTATTGTTTTAATAGAAAAAACTCCATTCTCACATTGAATGTTCTATGGAATAAGTAGTGCACTAGCTATTTCTACACCTCTAACCTGGAAAATGTTCATTATCTCAAAGAGGTTTATTTAACAGTTGAAGTGAGAGCTGAAAAAGCTCATGGCCACAGGGGGTGGAACTATTTTATTCTGTCATTGGTATCATTGAGGACATAGTGTTTTTAGAGCTGACAAGCAAATAAAACCATACTTAGGCGTACTCTCTTCTATCAGCCCATTCATCAAACCACTGGGGGTAACAAAGTATGGTTATGAGATAATTGTTTTGCAAGTGGAGACCTTCTTCCCAGCTCTTCATCTGGTAGGAGATCCTTATGCCTGCTGGGCAATTTTGGAGACAAAGAACAACAGGATGATTTTCTCTCCAACAGCAGCTTCTATTAACCTCCTGATGTTTGGCTCAGAGGGTTGTGATTATGATCCTGCTGATATCAGCCACCCATCTAAAATAAAGGAGCAATGTTTTGGTTTGAGCAGTAAGAGACTGAATACTTGGAGGTTTGTCCCTGATAATGCAACTGTGCGAGGATGAAGTGTAAGAAAATATGCTACCTTCCTAACTGTCTAGTGTGGTACTCAACTCAACAAATACCTGATGAGTTTCTGCTATGACCTTAGGAATGTATTAGGTATTATAGGGACACAGAGGAGGGTTAGGCACATCACTTGTCCTTTGGAAGCTTATAGCCTTACTGTCAAGAGGAGGTATATACAACCACAAAAATGCAACCCAACTTAAATGCTAGGTTGAAGAGACTTCTGTCAGAGAGGAAGTGTGATTTTTTTTTTTTTTTTTTTTTTGCGGCACGTGGGCCTCTCACTGTTGTGGTCTCTCCCATTGCAGGGCACAGGCTCCGGACGTGCAGGCTGAGCGGCCATGGCTCACGGGCCCAGCCGCTCCACAGCATGTGGGATCTTCCCGGACCGGGGCACGAACCCGTGTCCCCTGCGTCGGCAGGCGGACTCTCAACCACTGTGCCACCGGGGAAGCCCAGGAAGTGTGATTTAGACATTAAATGATTCTGCTTGATGTCTAGGAGAGGAAAGAAAATTCCTCAGGCAAAGGTACATATTGGAAACCACTCTAACTTGCTGCCTGTTATAATATACATATCTCTAGTTGGTTAAATAAAAATACTCATCACTCTATACATATTCTGGCATTCTGATGAGTAAGCTCTTCTACTTTTCTCATTTTGTAAATAAGGCAATCAGGATGTTGGGAGATTAAGTGATGAGTCTAGGGCCAAAAGTATTAGGAGTTAGGAATAGTCTTTGGATATACATTCCTTGAATTTTTTGTCTCTTGCCCAACCCAGAGTTGTGGGAGCTATTAGCAAACCTTCAATAACAACCATATTAATGGTTTCATTAAATATCAACTAAAATGTTTTAGGTCATTTTGGCTAATTTTTAAAGTCTTTCATATTAAGGTTGAAATGTTAAAGAAAATCCAGGGAAAGACAAAAGCAGACTAGTTTCTCCATGCACTGTGACCATGCTAAAATGAAATCATGTAACTACCAAATTTGAAACTGAGGAATTCCAAGCAATGCCTCTACAGTGGGCATTCTGTGTGGATGCTAAAACCATCTTAGTGCTGCCAGGGTGGATCTGCAAGCTTTTCTAGGACAGGGATAATGTATTATAAAACTCTTAGTGCCCTGTATAGTATAATTTCCTGCTGCGGGGAAAGGGTTGACTTGTCCAACACTGATCGTCTGCACGCTGGCCTCCCAGGAAAGGAGTTGACCTCCCTGCAAAGCTCCATGACACTGGCTATGCCTGGTGCTTAAGGCAGTTAAGGTCAAGGACAAGACTTGAACTCCAATTTCCATATGATGCCAAGAGGAAAGTCTGTTTCTTCCTCACCCCATGATGGGGGATACGGCTATCCATATCCATATGGACTCCGACACCACAGCACCCTAGAGTTGAGCTGGTAGGATAGGACTGGAGCCCAAGTTCTACCTCCTCTATTGCTGTTTATTCATAGTCCTTGACCACAGCAGGAGAGGGGCCATTGTTTTTCTAATCATTCAGCTTAAAAACACTACAGTGTGAGAGAATGGGGTCCCTATCCTTGCAGTGCTGAAAGGTGGTTACAACTCCTCAGTACATCAGACAAGGGAGATATTAGAGGTGGACCCTGTCCATTCAGAAGAAAAGAATGAAAACCATCCCCTCCCTCTAAATTTAGGATAGCAAAGTGGTCAGACTGATGGAGTCATTCCTGGGTGGGTTACGAGGCAACTGATCTCCTCATGTATATGTGTATATATGTGATTTTTTTTTCAGATTCTTTTCTGCTATAGGTTATTATAAGATATTGAATATAGTTCCCTGTGCTATACAGTAAATCCTTGTTGTTTATCAGTTTTATGTATAATAGTGTGTATCTGCTAATCCCATACTCCTAATTTATCTCTCCACCCACTTTTCCCTTTTGGTAACCGTAAGTCTGTTTTCTGTGTCTGTGAATGCTCCGCCGTTTCTGAGCAAAGCGTGCAAAGTTTTTAAAGGGAATAGGGAAGGCGAGAGGGACTCGAACATTTACAACGGCAGGCATTTTCTTCCTGGTGGGAGGTAGGCCGAGAACTACTCAAATAGCTGCATCAAATGCGTCTTGAGGCCTCCCTATGTGAAAGCCAAGCACTCCGGGTATTGTACAGCATTGATCTCCTCAGCCTCGGCTAAACCCTTAGAGGGCAATGGGAGTCAGCTTCTCCTCTTCCATTTTCTCAGTCATGTGTCTTTATCCCTAAGATCAATTTCAGTCCCTACCAGGATGATGGGAGTGTTGAGTCAGTGATGATGTACTTCAACCACTTGGCATGGACATTTTCAAATGATACAGGACTCACAAGAGAAAAGCAAATTAAGAATACATACGTTTGTTTGTGGATAGGATAGGAAATGTAATCTATCAGAATCTTCCCGTGCAGCTGTATCGCATAAGCCAGGATTCATAACTATACCCATATGTGTGTGTATACAGAGCGAGGGAGTGAGCACGGGCCCAGGAAGAGTTGAATCAAAGATGAACTGCAGTAGTACTGCCCTTGCTTTTACTGGGAGGCTGGCTGGACTTCTCACTTAATGTTGTCTTAAGGACAGCCTTCTCTTGAGGAGTCCATCTCCTCTGACCCGTCTCTTAGAGACCCCAAAATTGGAGGATAATAGGAAATTTCTGGAGTACCACAGAAGTGTATAGGGACCTGATCTATATAAACTTCCCCATACATTTTTTTGGTACCCTAACTTCCTCAGATGATTGGCAGATCTGAATGGCACCCTGTGACAACAAATGAGCAAACACCCCCTTGAAAGGAACTGCAGTTGTCTGGCTGGCTGTTGTTGACTAGTCCATCAGAGGCTGCACCCATTATTGCGTAACCTTCTCATGTGATATAGTAGTTCCAAATCTAAACATTTTGTGGTGAACATTCATTGCTGGCCATTCTCACCTGAGTTGTAGCTGCAGATCAGTGCACTCAACTGCCACAGGGTCATGTGTGTGTAATGGGTGGCAGTGATGGTGTGATCTCTGAGTAAGCAAAATAGCCCTTGCCTAAGGAAGGTGTATCAGGGTCCCCAAGACCACTCTCAGGTGCAGTGATTCTCTGGAAGGACTCACTGGACTCAGAAAAGCTGTTTTACTCACAGTTACAGTTTATTACAGTGAAAGGATACAGATTAAAGCTAGGAAGGGTAACAGGTGCATGAAGTCCAGGAGAAACCAGGTGCAAGCTTCCAGATATCTCTTCCCATTTGAGCTGCACAGGGACACAATTCTCTCCATAACAATATGTGACATGTTCAAAGTGTTGCCACCAGGGAAGCTCATGCAAGGCTTGGTGTTTAGGGATTTTATTGGGGGTCAGTCATGTAGGCTGCATGACTGATTTCAGCTACTTAGATTCCAGCACATAACACACCCCACAGCAAAAACAGGCATTTGCTATAAAACATATTGTTAGGATAACTTATCTGGTCAAACTGCTTCAGCATGGCTTCAAGGTTTCAGGCACAGAAAGACACTTTTATCATGCAGAATATTCTCAGTGCTCAGAGATTATCTCCCAGGAGCTAGCCAAGGGCCAGGGCTGAAGATAAGAGTTTCTTTGGAATTTGCAGGATTTGAGCAACCTGGGCTTGTGGACTTAAACCTTTCCTTTTCAGAAAGAAACACCTGAGATTATGGGAGATGAGAAAAGCATGCATACTCAATTGTCTTGTATTGGGAGTCTTCCAAGATAACTGTCACCTGAGCTGCAGTGAATTCAATATATACATCTCTAACAAGTGGTGGCCCTCTCAGCTACTCTGTATTGATGTTGGGCTTGCCATCCAGTACTGATATGTTAAGTGGAAAGCTGGTAGCCATTCTCAAGTCAGCTGATACTGTTAAACTCCTGCTGATACTACCAGACTCTTGGTAAATATCTTTGAATCACATCACCCAGTATCTGCCAAATAAACCATTAACAAGGCCAGAGGAGGAGCAGAACTTACACCTCTTCCTTCTCCAGTCTTTGGAGATTTGGGAGCATGCCATTTCTCAGCCTCCATGATAGAGCTGGGTGGCAGCTTTGTTGTACTTTCCAGACTGGATGTTGTACATCTCTTGGGCTGTTCTTACCAAAAGGTTTGCTTTGGGAGAACATGACTTGCCTCCAGGGGTTGGTCACCTGGTCATTTGTAATCATCTTCGGTGTCTCCTACATCTATTTCAGTGGCTGGCCTCATGGCTTTTTTGGGTTTAGATAATACAGATTTCTGACAGAATGGGGTATGACATTTGAATAACATCATTTGGGAACAGGGAGGGGAATTGAATGAATCCAGGACTGATTCTGCAGGTTGGCCTCACCAGAAAAATAATGGTCCTCTTCGAATTTCAATGGAAGGAGGCTGTGGCTCAGTGCTTTAAGGAAATCAAACCTGGTTAACTATGAGAGTGTGCCAGAGTGGGCTTTGTCACTCTTGAGTGCTCATTTGGTAATTCTGCTGCTGGCATGCTGTGTCTCACAGGGGGCCCCCTGCCCAAGCTGTGAATGCTGGGCTTTCAGGAGAGGGTTGGAGCCATTTTATTAACACATTGTATTGCTATTGAATCCTGGTTCCTAATCCCAACAGGGGAGGATCAGGGCTTCCCTAATCATGTAGCTTAAAAATCCCCTCAACCCAGGGAAACCCTGTCCTAGAGTCTGATGTCCAGCCCTGTCAAATTTCCGTGTGCTATGCCAGAATGTGCAGGAGCAAGGAAAGCCTCACATTTTGCTGTTGATCCTGCCTGAATAAGCTTCTTGCAATGAATTCTGCTCTAGAGCAACTGAGCAGATTTTAGATGGTCAAAGTAAATGACCGAATGGCTATTTTTTTTGGTTCATATCTTGGTTATTTGCATGATAAATTCTCAACTCAGGTTCTGGAACATAGTGGACAAACAGTATTTTTTGTTTTTTAATAAAACTTATTTAAGCGTTTAAGTCTGGGCTATAGGTGGGGGCAGAAGTTCATTATTCTTACACTAGATTTAGTATTTTCTCCCTTTTCTATGGTGGAAGCAAGTTTTAACCTCTTGAAATCATTTTGAATGTCTGACTAAGTGGCTAATAATAATTGGTTACTGGAGTCTGGGGACTATTAACTGGTTTTTACATCATATTAACAAAGTACTTAAAAAGTGAATAGCATGGTGAAAAGTACAGTACACAGTGATCATAAAAATAAATGTTAGGAATCTATATTTCTTGCTTTATCCTTTCAGGCAGTTTGCAAGCACACCACCCAGGCATTCATTTCATTGTTAAGGTGAGATCTTCAAAAGCAAAGAGTTTAAAAACAGAATGTAAAGACTAAATTTGGAGATACCACGTGTTATAGTCAATTTTCTTTGTGATTAAAAACTCTAAGAATTTACCTATGGCACGTTGAGCTTTGCTATATGATTTATGTGTTGTGTGACTTTATCATACACTGCTGAGAAAATACTATAAAGAATTATAGATCAGCAGCCAGTTGCATTTAGGAGCCAAGCAATTTGCATGCGGTTGGTATGGTATTCTGAAAAGAAGGGAAAAGGGAGCCTCAGGACTCACCTGAGAAAAAATGAACAAGTTTGAAATCCCATGGTTTAGGGGTAAGAGAGTGTAGGAACAGTTTTAATACAGTTCCATTATTTTGCGTCGTATCTATTGAAAGAGAACTTGCTCTATAAAAACTCTTATAAGCAATGAACTGTTTATTTCAGAATGAGGCTCTGGGAATAACCTCATAAGAAACACATCTTGCATTTGTAGAGAGGCCCAAGGGGATAGTATTCATGAAGCATTATCCCAATGCAGGCAAAAAATGACAACCAATGCAAACTCATCAAACAATTGAAAAGGAAATGCTCGATTACTGAATAATTTTTTTCTCCCCTGCTTCCTGCTCTTTCCCAAATGCACAAACCCATCATTCTGTTTTACAGACGGATTCATAGTTCTTTCTCTCCCACCCCTTTCCTTCTCTGTTCCTGTGTAATTGTTCTCTAGTTCCCACCCTACTACCCAACGAAGCAAAGCAAGAGCTGAATTCACTACAGATCCTGAAGGTTTCTTAAGTTACAAGTTGGGCCTTTTACATCATGCAATCTCTATCACATGCTTTGTGAATAATAGTTCTTGTTATAGTTTAACTCAAGGTTTAACTATGGTATAGCAGCACATGGAGATCAGTTGTAAGGTGTCAGGTGTTCAAGTGTTTGAAAGATTAGCTGTCTTATAAATTATAGTGGATTCAAGGTTATCCCTATAATACTGTCATGTTCACTGACTTGAGTTTGCTTTTCAGAGAGGAAGGGCTGGAATTATAACTAGGTGAGAGCACTGAGCTTAATTCTAATCTTATGCAGTGGCCTGGAGCAGATCACGTATGTGACCTTTATCCGTGGGATGGGTTAAGACAGGGGAACCGTTGTCCTGGATATCCTTTCTCTTGATTTGATGACATACAGGCCTATATTCCTTAGTTTAAGTCCTATGGGTGCCCTCCCTGATTTCTCTACATATGTTTTTTATTTTTATATTTCAGATCCTCCTCTACATGGATAGGATAAAGATAGTGGAAGCAAGCAATTTCTTTTGGTTCTTTTTAGTCTACTTACCAGCCCATGAGGCAGCTGAAGAAAGGCTTGACAATAATTGTAGAAAGACAGTGCAGGGTTAGGATTTCAAGCAACTTCACAAAGAAGATAAAGTTTGCAAGATATTTTTGGTAGAATTTGAATCGCAAGAGGTGCTTCTTATACAGACAGGATGGTGTATAAAGTAATGAAAATAGTAATGAAAATGGTGAGCAGTAGCGCTCAGAAAATAAATGCATATTTCCTTTCACTGAAGAGTACAGACCTTCTTCTCTTTCAGGGTAGTGACGGGAAAGGTCAGAGGGAGGATGGAGACGCTGAAATAAAGCTACTGAATACCCCACATGATGTCATTGTTTTGGTGGGTCAGAAAGTTGGCCGGGTCAAGAAATGGTGATAGCCTTATTATATGTCCACAGAAGGCATCATATTGCATCACAGAAGTATACTTTTAATGGAATTTTTTACTATTGCTAGTGGAGAGGTGTGATCATTTTTCTAGGCAATCTGAGAAGTCATACCTTTTAAATAAATACACTGCAGGACTTTGAGATTTCTCTTCCTCTGGCATCTTGCTAGTATTGAACCATTGCAGAAGTAGACAGTGGTGATCAAAAAGGCCATAAGAGTTACAAACGAAAAGAGAATTCAAACAAGCTATTAAGGTGACTTACTATGTTCAGGAGGTCCTACAGGCAAATCCCTTTATTGAATTCTGTAATTGGGGGATTTCCTGTGGTGTGAGATCTCCTATACACATTCGTTTTTTTTTTTTTTTTCCCATAAAAAGGGGCAGAAAGAAGGAGCAGTGCTATTTCTGCTGCTTCTCAAATTTGCCCTTTTGAATTGGCTGTGATGTGATTTTTGTCTGTAAGCTGACCATGAAGGATGACACATTTGACCAAGGTCAAAGAGATTTGAATATTTCATATCTCCCTGCATGTGTAACCTTATAGCAGAAAAACTGAGATTCCGTTTAATTAGGAGTTTGTTATTATGAGCTGGAAACGGTGGTATGTTTTCTATAGATCTGTACTATAGAAAATTGCAAACCAAAAATCTGACAGCTTCCCTGATTAGAATTTTCTTGTTGCTCTCCTCTGTGTCTCCTCTTCCCCTCAGTTTTTTTCTGTGGAGGCTCCTTATCTAAATGTAAAGACATTTTCCAGACTCCTCACGCTCATTATATCACACCTACTGGAATTGCTCTTTTCAGGGCATGAGGGTTTCAGGCTTTCCCCAAGAATGTGAAGTGAATGAAAGAGAATTGTCTTGTAAGAATTAAACTTTAAAATACGCATTTACAAGCAGAACAATATTGTCACAGTCTAGAGACAGCAGGAACCAGGCCTGTTAGGATTTACCTGTACTCTGATTAAAGGTGTTCATGTACGTTACTGAGGAGCTGTAATAGACAGTAGGGAGGTAGATCAGTCACGGACTCATAGCTGCAGCTAACCATAGGCAGGAGCACATTGCTTAAGAATCCAACGTCTGCCTGGTCCAGGTGGCGATTATGACTCTAGGGTGGACTAAAAAAGTATAAACTTTCTTTACATGGTTCAAAGGTTTACTGGCATTGGGTCATACACTCCATTTATTCTGATCACATACTCACCAGGCAATCTTCTAATCACTAGTTAGGTTTCTGTGAAGGTTCCTTACCAAGAAATAACTTATTGACTGCAGAATTTCACCTGTCCAGTGTCTTTGGCAGTTACAGATTAAAGCTTTCATAGTAACAAACTGATAGCCAGGTTCTAATTTGACATTCTCCAGAGTTGCCTACATGGGCAGTCAATACATATTAAAGAGAGGACCCTAGTGTCTTTCATCTCAACAAGAATAATTCTCCTCCAAAATAGAGAAATTTGGCATTCTGGTTTTAAACTCAAATCTCTTGAGTTCAGTTAATGTAAGTCTGTTCCTACAGGTGGATTTAGGTCACGAATAGATAAGATCAAGTTTGTTAGCCTTTGCGACTAAGGTATCCTGACTTCAGACTGTAGTATGTTCAGAAAGCTCATGTCACCCTGTCTGTTGTTACTTTACCAAGCAACACATTCTCCCTGGGGTTGCTCATTCTCTGTTGCTACCGTTACTCAGAAATACTGCTCAGGACCACTTAGAATGAACCCATTTATTTCAATGATCTAATGATTTTCCTTTCTATTGGATTTTTATGCTGCACAATATTCAAACAACAAATGATGTTATGAATGAGGTTTAGTCCTCAAGCTTTTGCTTTCCACTGAATCAGAGGCATTTCCAGACAATCAGAGATAACGAGGATTTGAAAATCCTGAAGCTGAATGAAAGATGGGAAGAAACATTCCATAATGCTAACATACAAATGATTGCCTTTAAGCTGCAAAGCAAGCCCTGTAGAGGAATATAGATGAAATTCCAGTTAAGTTTGAGAAAACAGTGGCTCACCCAAGTTAGATGACTGATCTAAGTTTTGAAGCTATTCTTTCTGACTTCAAAGATTGGTCTATTTGCTTTTTCTTTTAGATCTAGGTTAATTCAGGTGTGTGCACGTGAGATGATGGAGGTGGGTAAAGTCAGCAGCAGAGTAAAGCTAAGGTTAACAGGTGAAAAATTTTGGTAGGACAGTAAGTATCTATTGAGTGAATGCCTCAGGTCTATAAAGGTCTATAACAAAATGCAAACAGTTAAACTGCAGGTTTAGTAGGTAATGTTTTTATTTAGCACAATGCTAGTAGTTGCCATTTTTCCAAAAGTACATATATTAACAGTATAGACATTATTCTAAGGTGTCATATGCATAGATTAAGGAGACTATCTTCTCCATTATAAACAATTTGGATTGCAAATCAGATTAAATTGCAGAGTTCAGAGAAGTTGTTGTTTCTAAATTACTGTGTGTAGTTGAGTCAAATTATCATAATGCTGGTGGTTTATTTGGGTGTCTGAATGAAAGAAGAGAGGTAGTTTTGATTTCAACTTTAAGGAAAGGGAGGTGAAGTTAAGTGCTACCTGGAGAGGTAGGGATTCACACAAGCTAAAGGGAAGGATTTGAAATACATGTCCCCAAAGTTCAGCAAGCAACAATGAACTGGGAAAGGATAACTGATGAAGCTAAGTAGAAGTGCTGATTATGGAGTTCTTAAGAGCAAAAAGGATATTCATAAATATTCTTATGGTATTAATTTTTTTGTTATATACCTTTCTATGGATCCCATTTATCATAAAAGATCTGCAGTACTTGACACTTTAGAAAACATCACCAGTAATAAGCCCAGTAACGTGATTTCTGTATTTGAATCTTCTTTTATTGCCCTCTGTAGTCTTGGGTGATTGATTTATCTGTAACTCGTTCTTCTTTAAGGGCAGGAATCTATGCTGCTTCCATCATTAGAGGAGTGGCACCCAGATATCAGTGTTCAGTCTAGGGTCAGCCCATGATGAGATCGTTACTCTTCCACAAGAAGTATAATTGGTATTTTATAAAGTTAAATTCAATGCAATCATCTTTACTAAGACATTTTGTATTAAATCCTTTTGTGCATTAAAACATATTTTATGAATTGATGATAATAATAGATGGAAGTTGTTTCCATTTTTTAATGTCCTTACTTGGAAAAATTAAAAGTCAGGACAAGTCTATCTGGTGCCATTCTATCTCAGTAAAAAAATAATTACTGGTTTGTAAATTGTTAAAATCTAGGAATTCTTTTGGTCCTTGAAACCTGGAAGTAAAAAAAATTTTGAGACTATTTAGAATGTGGAGATAGGAAAGAAAGCATAATGAGACCAGCCCTTCTTCACCTGCATGCAGGTTATTTACAATAATTTGGCGGTGCTCATGAATTGTATTAAGGGAGTGCCCTTTACTTTTGGTTTTTATCAAATGTTTCCATCATTTCTCTTTCCTCATCTGGAGCCTGATCTAGCCTTCAGACACCTCCTACCTTCTGTCTGGTTCCTCTCTGATATAGAATACTTTTGCAGCCTTCCATCCTTGATTAGAAGTTAGAAAGATGTACAAGTAGAGCTTTAGTTCCCCCAATAAAGACAGGAATTTTTACTAGAAGAGGATGTGAACACGATTTGATGCATAAGATTAAGTAAATTATGAGGTGGGATTATATTTTATTATAAAGTAATAAGAGCACATTATTTGAGAAACACTTGTTTACAGGAAATCATTATCTTGTCCTTAGTGAAATTTATGGTCTAAATTGGAATTAAGTAGACATTCAAGTACAGTAAACATTTTAAAACCAGATTCTATTGCAACTGTGATGGAGATTTCTTTGATTATTTACTATGGTTTATTAGTATTTAATAATTCTATGGTGATAGATTTGTAAATAAGGAACATTTTAAAGTATTACATTATATTCTACTACTTATCAAAAATCCCATTAATCAGAATATTTAACCAATAAGTATTTCCTATTAAATAGCCAGACAAGATTCATCCATCCATTCATTCACTCATCTATTCATCAATCAAACATTAATTAGGTACCAATTATGTGCTTCAGATACAAAGATAGGTAGAACAAAGCAGGAGACAGACATGAGAACATCTAATTACCACAATGTAGTATGTGATATAGAAGAAGTAGGAACAGTTCATTAAGGAAGCATAGAAAGTGTCCCCTGGAGTTATCATGGAATGCTTCTGAAAGAGGAAACATTTGAATTCAATACTGAACAAAGAAAGAGTAAAGGTTCTTTGGGAACATGAAGGTGTGTGTGGGTGGGGATGCATTTACTGGAGAAATAGGAAATAAGAGAGAAGATAATTTAGGCAGCAGAGAAGGTGTAGTTAAAGATGACAGGGAGAAAAGAATGTGTGGGGCATTTAAGAAACTGCAGAAAGTTTAGTATGTCTGGAGTTCTTGGTGCACCTGGAGAGGTGGTAGCAGGAGAGGGAAGGAGCGAGAATTATTTTCCACGCTAAGGTGTTTGGGCTTGACTGTCTAGGTAATGGCATACCATTGGAGGATTGTAAACTGAGAAGTCAGATAATTATTTCCTTATTTTAGAAATCTTGCTCTGGTTGTATAATAAATGGACTGAATGTAGGAAGCTAGATAAAGTGGAAAGATATTGAAGAACTCCAGGAGAGAAATGATAAGGGCATAAGCTAAGGCAGTGGAGGTAGAAGCTGAGAAGATTGGTTGAAAAGATTTCTAGGCAGTAGAATCAATGAATATAAGAGTTGAGAGAGAAGGAAAGTCTAGAATTATTCTCAGCCTTCTAGTGAGGGTGGTTCAGTAGAAAAATGTGCTGATGACCAGAATGCAAAAAAATATGCAGAACTTCAGAAAAGTCTGTGAAAGATACAAATGTATACTCTTCAGAATCACTTTGAAATAACTGACATACACATAGTGTCTTGTCTGAATTGCCACAGTAATTTGTTTACATGCACAATTTCTATTGTTTCTATTTTGCCAGCTCTTGAAGGTGGAAATTATGCAAGTGGCTAACTTTCTTTATATAGTATCTACTCAAGTAAGACAGTTTTGATGATGATAAAGCTATAGCCAGGGAAATTGGATACACCCTTAGAGCAGAAAACACCCCCCCCCCCATTAAGTTTTGAATCTTAACTTAAAAAGCTTGCATTTTCCACATATACTCAGTCTTGAAGACAAATGACTCTTTCAACATTAATCAATTTCAAGCATAGGAGGAAAATAGATTAATGCATTCCTTGAATATAACATTGGGAGAGCAGTTTAACCTCAACAGCTACCACTTTGGATAGCACAGTGTGTTTAAAATGCAGTCAGATGATTTCATTTGGCTTTTTGTTTCAGTTCATTTGGTGGTGCCAAGATGAAGCTCTGAGCCACGGACCAGAGTGAGGGTGGACACTTATAATTGCACCCTCATTTCCATCTACCTAAAATACAAAGAGACTAGGAAATTCTCTGATAACTGAATAATTGCCCAGGGAGTACTCATCACCTTCACCCTTCAGTGTAGGATGGGGTTTCTCTCAGATAAAGACTAAAGGAACAATAGATGGAGTCTGCAGGCCTATTGGAGCTAATGGACCAGGTCTTTGATGATTAAGTGTCTATTAACACCCATCCCTACTCAGGGGAACACATGCTGCCTTTTTTGACTCTTCTGTTAATTTTGATTAGATCAGCCAAGATAAGAAGGGAACACTTGATGCCAGATTGCCTCTGTGGTATTTTCTGGCTGGAACCCATTCCCTCAACTCCTCCTCAATCCCTTTTACTTAACTCCAGCTCCACTCTAGTCAAGTGTGAAAAATTCAACAAGGGCATGGGATTTAAATGGAACTGGCAACAATCCTTGTTGGTAATTCTGTAAGGATTGGTGTTTTGTACTCATCCCTTCATTCTTTTGTATAATGCCTTCTCTATTCTAGAGAGACACAGTCCTCTGGCTTAAACTGTGAACTGATGAATGATGTGACTGATATGACGGGTCCCTTGGCTCATTTGGTTGCACCTGGTTGGGCCATTTTGTTTTCTGCATGTACCAAATCTTGCTCAGAATTCCTGGCATTGAAATCTATACAGTGCCCACAAAGATCTGAAGACCCTCTTAGAGCTAAGTAATTTTCTTACCCAAAACTCATAACTTAAAAACACCACTGGGAGGATGACAGCAGCAGGGAGCTTAAAGGTTAAACCTAAATCACAAGTTTAAAGTTCTATTTGGTTGAATAATGATTTTTGTCACTATTGAATACATAGGAGTAAAATTTTCATTTTGTGTAATCCCATAGAATACCCAAAGCATAGCATAAGGTGAGAACTTAAACCATTAGGCATTTGTCATCAAGAGTAATGCATTTCCTGTTTCACCTGGTTAATAAAGATCTTAAAATCAGTTTGCCTCTCTTGGAATTAATGTATAACCTTTCATTCTTCCTGAAAGTCTCTGAGATTGAGAAGTTGAGTTTTTTGATGTCTTTTGCTATTGAGTGAATATGAATACTTGATAGAAGGAAGAGAAAAGAACATTTACTTAAATGAGGAAATTTAAGGAAAGTATGCAAATGAAAATTTATTTTGTTACAAAATAAAAATGTAGTGCAAAAACGAAGCCAAAGCAGCTCAGCTTGACTTGAAACAAAGAGCTAAGTATAATAACCATTATTATACTGAATTTGTTCCTCTCCAGGCACATACCTTGAATCTCTCAGACTTTCTCACTTTCTAGAATGTGAAACCTTTTCAGGCAGCTAGCCACCATTTAATTTAATCCCTTGTTATTTTGAACAAAAAGACAATTGAAAACATTTGCAAACATCACAAAAGCACCTTATGAGTAATTTTGTCTGATGGGTTTCAGGGCAAACTGCCCCAGAATGTGCCACTTTGGCACGTGGATTATTTGGAGCTGAAGACAATGAAGGCCCTACAGACTCCAGAAGAGCTTTTTGCCTCCCCCTTGATTGCCTGAAAGAACTTAGATAGAGAGCCTGTACCAGGAAGAGAGCTATTACCAAAGATAATGTTCTTTACATCAGAAAGACTCCCATCTCCCTGTGAATTGTCTTCCTCCACTTTGAAGTCCTAGACCCCTACCCACTACTTCTTAGTTCAGGATGGGGATGGGGTTTAGAGCAGAATTCCTCAAAGCATACCACTTTGATATATTGATTATTTTGAATTAAAGTTATTTAAGAATCAGCAGATACAAGAAGGACACTCTGACCCTCCTTTGTCCTTCTGAAAACAGGAAATAAATCTCTCATGTGAAAAGTACCCTCCTTGAACCTGGAGGCATCCTTATCACCAGAGATAGGGAATTCAAGGCTAAAAAGGCTGGATAAACAAACCTTGTTACTTCTTTATTAGTTTACTACCCAAAGCCCAAACCCCTTTGTCTTGTCCATTTTTTACAAATTTATTGTTTCTTTGTCTAAAAGAGATAAAAGCTGCCTGCTTTGGCCATTTCTTGGAGCCTCATATCTTTGGGTTCCCATACATGTACAATTAAAATTTGTTTCTCTTCCGTTAATCTGTCTTATGTCAATTTAATTATTAGGTCAGCCAAAGAACCTAGAAGGGAAAAAGGGAAAAGTTTTCCTACTCTGTATCTCCTACTTCATTGATTGGACAAATTTTTATGGTGGCTGACAAAACATTGCCTTATTGTAGTGTTTAAATTGTTTGATACAATAAAAGTCTTGTTTTTAAATCCATTTATTTTGCTTAAGAATTGTGGATGTAAGAAGTGGGAGCTGTTTCCTAATCTTAGCTGTACTGAGTCTTTCGTAGTCATAATCCCTCTCTGAAATTTAGCTCCCAGTTTGTAAAATGAGGGACTTGCACTGCATAATTAATGCTTTGTTTTCCACTACTAATTATCTGCAACTATTTTTCCTTTAAAAATGTAGGTGCCAAAGAAATAAAAAGCTTTGCCCTATTTGCTTCTACAGCTGATCTAGAAGTATGGAAATAAAAAAATTGTAAATGAAGCATTTGATATCCTCTGTCTTATGTGGGTAACCCTTGATTTTGAGATAATGTCAGATGACATTTTGGAGTTGAGGGTAGGACTCTGAACACAATGAATCCTCCAAAGGACGTGAAGTTGGAATAGATAAGGATAGTAAGGCAGTCTGTCTTGGCAAAGGTTTGTAGAGAGAAGATGGAGTACTCAACAGTGTGCATTACGGTACGCACCAGATGTTACTGGTAGCTGATGGATGAGTGAATGCTGACATTTTTCAGGGAGAAATTGACCTGAAAATACAATATTTTTGAAGTATTTTGACATGTAAGGTCTTTTATCCTTCTATAAAGTACTTAATGGCCATAGTTGGTGTATGTATGAATGTTTAAGAACTGTGAATGTCCCATCCTCATTTTCCCTTCTCTCCAATGAACTATTTCAAAACACTGGAATCCAGTTTCCAAATCTTTTTGTACCTGTTGAGAATGTCAAAGAAAGAAGATGCACATTTTCTAAGATCTCTTCCTTTCTCAAAGGAAGGTTATCTGAAAACATACCTCTCTTTCTTCTCACTTTGCTGGATTAGCATTTTGCTCCATGAAAACCAGTACTATAAGTACATGGGGGAAAAGAGATAAATCTTCCTTACAGAAGAATTCCAAATAATTTATTTAGATACTGCCCCTTCCAGTATTTAGAACTTAATCTACACCCTGCCCTTGAGCGTGGGCTGCAGTTGGTTAGTTGCTTCCAAGAAATGAGTATGGAACAGAAGAGTACTTTTACAGTGGAGAAACCTGGCAAACAATATGGTTAACCAAATGACCAAAGTAACATTATCATTGATACCTCATGTTGATACCATGTACCAGTGATATGATGGGATGAGAAAGGCATTTCACCTCTGTGATATTCTTTCTCAAAATCCATAATACCAGTCTAACCATGAGGAAAATATCACACAAACCCAAACTGAGTGGCATTCTACAAAATAATTGAATGGTACTCCTTAAAATTGTCAGTCATAAGAAAACAAAGGAAGGCTGAGAAACTCAGATCAGATGAGGCTAAGAAGACATGATGACTAAATAGAATGTAGTATTCTCAACGGGATCTTTGATATCAAATAGGATTCTGGGTGGGGGGGAAGGATATCAGCAGAAAAACTAGTGAAATCCAAATTATGTCTGGAGTTCAGTTAATAGTAATATGACAATACTGGTTTCCTAGTTGTGGCAAATGCACTATGGTAATGTAACATTTTAACAATACGAGTGGTGAGGAATATATGGGAACTCCACGCTATCTTTGCAAATTTTATGTAAATATAAAACAATTATAAAATTAAATATTAAAAAATGGAAGCCTAATTTCTTGGTTCATTTGATTAGTGTCACAACTTCATCTATCAATTTTACAATGAAATATCTTAGTTTTCAATTTTTGCCGTTATGTTTGCATTGGTTCTTTAATGTTTTGAGAATCAGGAGGAAGTATATAGAAAGAGATACTGGAATTATAACTGATAAATTATTTATAACCCACAATAAGTGTAAGTAGGGTGAAAGGGCTTTTTAAAAAAATTAGTTTACAGAAATAACCATTTCACAGTAAGGGGAATAAAAAAGGTTCGAGAGTAAAGCTTTGAGGGAAAACTTGCAGAGTTCTATTTGAATGACATAATACATTCAGTTGATTCGACTCTTTCCAAACTGTACTATAATAAGATTAGAAATAGTAAGGAAAATACTTTGTGGAAAGTCATACCATAAGCTCATGAAGTCATAGTGTTGAAGTCATTTAGTGTTGCCTATGGTGCAAATAGTATTAGCAGATTTAGGAAGGGTTAAAAATTGAATATTCAAATTATAAAAAATTTTAGCACACAGCTTCTTTATTTTTTAATTTAAAAAAATTTTATTGAAGTATAGTTGATTTACAATGTTGTGTTTAATTCCTGCTGTACAGCAAAGTGACTCAGTTATGCATATATACATTCTTTTTCATATTCTTTTCCATTATGGTTTATCACAGGATATTGAATATAGTTCCCTGTGCTATACAGTAGGACCTTGTTGTTTATCCATCCTATATATAATGGTTTGCATCTGTTAATCCCAAACTTCCAGTCCTTCCCTCCCCTATCCCCCCTCCCCCTTGGCAACCACAAGTCTGTTCTCTATATCTGTAAGTCTGGTTTTGCTTCAAAGATACGTTCATTTGTGTCATATTTTAGGTTCCACATTTAAGTGATATCATATGGTATTTGTCTTTCTCTTTCTGCCTTACTTTGGCTTAGTATGATAATCTATACGTCCATCCGTGTTGCTGCAAATGGTGTTATTTCATTCTTTTTAATGGCTGAGTAATATTTCATTATATATATATATTATATATATATATATATCCCCCACATATTCTTTATCCATTCATCTGTCAATTGGACATTTAGGTTGTTTCCATGTCTTGGCTGTTGTAAATAATGAGAACACAGCTCCTTTAAATGTGGAGGTAGAGAACTAGTTTCTAACCAAATTTTTCTAGCTATTGCAAAAATCCATTCAACAAAGGTATTATTAGCACAATAAGGTATTTAAGCTGTATTTAAGACTTATAGTAACAACCAGATCAATTTTTAACTTAGTTTCAGATTATTTAGCTCAGCTTTAAATGATATCGGGATTATTCATCTGCAGCATATTTTACCTGAAACCTATTACCTTCACATCTTTTTTCTTATTGATTCATCTTGCTGCTTAAGTTACCATGTTGAACCCCACCAGGGAGCAGGGTAGGTTTTTCATGTCTTCTCAAATTCCAGGAATGTCTTTCATTCTGGTGTCATTATGAAATAATTCAACAAGGAAGTAACATTTGCAGTTTCTATCATAGCCAAATATATTTATCTTATTGAAACAGCATTGTAAAATAGTGCTACCAAGAAATCAGAGTATAAGATAAATTAAGGTCTGAAAAAAAAAGCAAAATAATGTAATTGCTACAATTTACAAATAAAATCACCTCTAAAACTCCTTATTTTCTACCCCAAAATGAAGACTTAATACCTATATAATCCTCTGAGTCATAATTAGGATGAAATAAAGAATTGAACAAATGTTAAAATTTCACAAGAAAGCTCAGGTTTAGAAAAACAATTGAAAATATTCAAATAAGGCAAAGTCATGAAGTTTGGATTATTAAGTTATGATTCAATTTAATTTGCATACTGATAAATTATATTAATTACAGCAAAGAGGAAACAGGTAACCTTAGAGAAAATTATTCAAAATCAAAACAACATCTAAAGCAAAGCAACATGTTTAGATTTAATTTCTTTTCATAAGACAGCTACATTTTGTTGGGCTTACAGGAAGAACCAAAATTCAAGAAAAAAAAATAATCCTGGGTAAAGAATATAATTCTAAAAGTACCTTATTACAATCAACTATAATAGATGCTACAGAAAGAGTACATGAATTATTAGATGGCATTTGTTCATTATCTGAGTTAGAGACAAACCCACTAGTCTTTGATTTTGGCCGGTTGTAGTAAAGCTCTAAGAATGAGCACCAGTAAATCATACAAGGTGCTTTGTCTGGGGTTTTCAAGGTGGCACATTGTTCAATTTGTAAGAATATTATGTAGAGAAGAAAGATGAGACATATGTTTCAAAGACAAACGCTGAAATGTGCTGAGGATTTATGGAAAGCAAATCAAGGTCATTTTTGTGCCTATGCAAAGGGAAAAAAATGTTAGCAAAAAACCCCCAAAAGAGTTAAAGTTTTAAATTATTCATAAAATTGAATGCATTACAAAACCTATTCCCAGAGAACAGTATCTGTACATCTATTTTATAACTAGAAATTGTTGATCTCAGCTCTCCAGAAAACATTTTCAAGCCATACGTCTTAATTCCAAAGAGATATAGAAGAGAATTGTGTAAAGATCAATGAAAATGAGTAATTATTTAAGAACTTGATGAATAATATATTGGCTTGCCACCTGTAATCCTATATACATTCTAGTACAATCCGAAGATAACTTTATTTTGTATAATGCTTTCAGTCTCTGAGGGGGAGCAATAAAGAAAATGGTGCAGTAACTGACAGGAAAGGAATCATAACTACCTTATTTTAAATATAAATTACAGTTAAATGAAGCAAGGTTCTGGTGATATACAATCTGTACAACTAAAATGGGATAATAGTATATGGATTGCTTGTTCCTTACATTTTGTGTTTTGGATACTAGCATTTTATGATTCATATCAATAAATGAGACAAACACAATGTTAATATCTCTTATTTGAGTATTTCACTGGTTTCTCGTTACAGTGGATAGGTCCTCTCATTCTGACTTTCTGGCTAACGTTGCAACATTCATAATTAGGTGACATTGGCACTGGTTTATAGGATTCCTGTTACTTTTCTTAAATATGTATTTATATTTATAGTTACTTTTACAACTCTCCCGGTTTGTCAGAAAGAGAGTGAGGTATTTTTATAACTTTGAAAGCAGAATAGATTAAAGCTTCTGGAAAATCAGAGAGAGGTATGTTTGTGTAGTGGTTAAAAGGAGGGACTTTGGAGCTGGGTTCCAAACCTGGGCCTTTCACTTACGAGCTTTGCAAGCTGAGTAAGATAATAAACATCACTAAGCTTCAGTTTTCTCTTTGTAACGTGAGAATTATAAAATAATTCTAACAATAAGAAGAATATCTTACCTAACAGGGTCATTGTAAGCAGTGAAATAATACATACAAATTGTTAGCAGGTCAGTGTTAAGGGTAGCAATTATCATTATGTGTGGTTGATGGGCTTAAGAGAGAATAGCAAAAGATATGTATATTTGTACCTTGGTATATTTACAACTTTACTGTGGAGAAACAAGGTGTATATTGTATTATAGTAGTACAATTGAACACAAATTTATTTTGGGAATATACTAGTTTGAATGGTAAAGAATTTAAAAGTATTATAGGGGTAAATTTTTCAATTATTATTTTCCCTAGAAGAAAAAATTCCTTTCTAGGGACAGACTTTATAATCACAAATGATGAACATTAAAAAATATTATAGTATTGTCTAATTTATGTAATAGATCTAATATATGTAATCCAAGGTTCACCACTGACTTTTTTTCTCCTTTCTTAAATGGAGTTTGATTAGAACTTTTCTAAGATTCTTTCCCGTGCTAAGATACTACTACTATGCTACAGGTTCCTCAAGAGCAGGAAGAATAATAGTGCCTTAGGTGTTTATGCCACTTTATGGTTTATTACATCTCATTAGATTCTCACAACCACCCAATTAGGGTGTATCCCAATCTTGTTCTTCAGATTATGAGGGAGGAAAATGAGACACAGTACTATTGAGGATCATATCTAAAGCCACATGGCTGCTAAGGGCAGAGCAGGGATAGAAATTGGCCTTCATATCCAGGGCTTTTTCTTTAAGGTGTCACTGCTTTGTGTTCTTTGTGTATTTCTTATACTCCTATCTTTGAGGATCTAGAATAGGGCCTTGAACATAGTGGGTGTTCAATAAATACTTTATCAATTACTTAATCATAAAAAGAGAGGAAATAAGTAATCTTATTTTTCTAATGCAATTTAATCTTTATTTATGAGCTCCCCTTGCAGCAAAACACTTAAAATGTGCTTTCCTGTAATTTCTTCAGGGTAAATATTCAATCCAGTTCAATTAATTTTGTTCAATTGTCAATCACAATTCCCCTCTTGATTATTTTCCTCTTCTTAAGCATTATTACTTCCCCATATCCTGGTCTTACATCTAATTTCACAGTTTTCTTTTACTATTACTCAAAAGTAACAAGGAGGAAGGAATCATTAAGGAGGTCAGGAAGGTTAGGCTTATTTTGGTGGATACGGAAGAGAAAATTCAGTTCCTCATTTTATTCTGAATACAGGTACACTTCATTTTATTGTGTTTTGCTTTATTTTGCTTCAGGGATATTAAATTTTTTTACGATTTCAAGAATTGTGACAACCCTGCATTGAGCAAGCCTGTCAGCACTATTCTTCCGACAGCATTTGCTCACTTTGTGTCCCTGTGTCACATTTTGGAAATTCTTAAAATATTTCAAACTTTTCATGATTACTTTATTTGTTATGGTGATCTGTGATCAGTGATCTTTGATGTTACTATTACAATTATTTCAGGGCACTGTGAACTACACCCATATAAGATGGCAAACTTAATGAATAAATCCTGTTTGTGTTCTGACTGCTCCACTGAACAACCGACCATTCCCCTGTCTTTCTCCCTCTCCTTGGGACTCCTTATTCCCTGAAACTCAACAATATTGAAATTAGGCCAATTAATAACCCTACAGTGATCTCTAAATAAGTTTTCAAGTGAAAGGAAGTGTTGCATATCTCTCATTTGAAATCAAAAGCTAGAAATGATTAAGCTTAGTATGGAAGGCATGTCAAAAGTTGAGACAGGACAAAAGCTAGGCCTCTTTTGCGAATAGCTGGCCAAGTTTTGAATACAAAGGAAAAGTTCTTGAAAAAATTTAAAAGTGAACACATGAATGACAAGAAAGTGAAACAGCCCTTATTGCTGACATGGAGTATGAAATTTTGAGTGGTCTGGATAGAAAATCAAACCAGCCACATTTCCTTAAGCCAAAGCCTAAAAAGGCCCTAAGTCTCTCTCATTTATTTTTTCTCTTTTAACATCCTTATTGGAGTATAATTGCTTTACAATGGTGTGTTAGTTTCTGCTGTATAATAAAGTGAATTAGCTATATGTATACATATATCCCCATATCCCCTGCCTCTTGCGTCTCCCTCCCACCCCCCATCCCACCCCTCTAGGTGGTCACAAAGCACAGAGGTGATCTCCCTGTGCTATACAGCTGCTTACCACTAGCAATCTATTTTACGTTTGGTAGTGTATATATGTTCATGCCACTCTCTCACTTTGTCCCAGCTTACCCTTCCCCCTCCCCATATCCTCAAGTCCATTCTCTAGTAGGTCTGCATCATTATTCCCGTCTTTCCCCTAGGATCTTCATGACCATTTTTTTTTTTTTAGATTCCATGTATATGTTTTGACATATGGTATTTGTTTTTCTCTTTCTGACCTACTTCACTCTGAATGACAGTCTCTAGGCCCAATCTACTTCACTATAAATAACTCAGTTTCGTTCCTTTTTATGGCTGAGTAATATTCCATTGTATATATGTGCCACATCTTCTTTATCCATTCATCTGTTAATGGACACTTAGGTTGCTTCCATGTCCTGGCTATTGTAAGTAGAGCTGCAATGAACATTTTGGTACATGACTCTTTTTGAATTATGGTTTTCTCAGGGTATATGCCCAGTAGTGGGATTGCTGGGTCGTATGGTAGTTCTATTTTTAGTTTGTTAAGGAACCTCCATACTGTTCTCCCTAGTGGCTGAATCAATTTACATTCCCACCAACAGTGCAAGAGGGTTCCCTTTTCTCCACACCCTGTCCAGCATTTATTGTTTGTAGATTTTTTGATGATGGCCATTCTGACCGGTGTGAGATGATACCTCATTGTACTTTTGATTTACATTTTTCTAATGATTAATGATGTTGAGCATTCTTTCATGTGTTTGTTGGCAATCTGTATATCTTCTTTGGAGAAATGTCTACTTAGGTCTTCTGCTCATTTTTGGACTGGGTTGTTTGTTTTTTTGATACTGAGCTGCATGAGCTGCTTGTAAATTTTGGAGATGAATCCTTTGTCAGTTGCTTCATTTGCAAATATTTTCTCCCATTCTGAGAGCTGTCTTTTCGTCTTGTTTATGGTGTCCTTTGCTGTGCAAAAGATTTTGCTGTGATGTATGTCATGGAGTGTTCTGCCGATATTTTCCTCTAAGAGTTTGATGGTAGCTGGCCTTATATTTAGGTCTTTAATCCATTTTGAGTTTATTTTTGTGTATGGTGTTAGGGAGTGTTCTAATTTCATTCCTTTACATGTAGCTTTCCAGTTTTCCCAGCACCACTTATTGAAGAGGCTGTCTTTTCTCCATTGTATACTCTTGCCTCCTTTATCAAACAAAAGGTGACCATATGTGGATGGGTTTATCTCTGGGCTTTCTATCCTGTTCCATTGATCTATACTTCTGTTTTTGTGCCAGTACGATACTGTCTTGATTACTGTAGCTTTGTAGTATAGTCTGAAGTCAGGGAACCTGATTCCTCCAGCTCCGTTTTTCTTTCTCAAGATTGCTTTGGCTATTCAGGGTCTTTTGTGTTTCCATACAAATTGTGAAATTCTTTGTTGTAGTTCTGTGAAAAATGCCAGTTGTAGTTTGGTAGGGATTGCATTGAATCTGTAGATTGCTTTGGGTAGTAGAGTCCTTTTCACAATGTTGATTTTTCCAATCCAAGAACATGGTATATCTCTCCATCTATTTATATCATCTTTAATTGCTATCATCAGTGTCTTATAATTTTCTGCATACAGGTCTTTTATCTCCTTAGGTAGGTTTATTCCTCAATATTTTATTCTTTTTGTTGCAATGGTAAATGGGAGTGTTTTCTTAATTTCACTTTCAGTTTTTTCATCATTAGTGTATAGGAATGCAAGAGATTTCTGTGCATTAATTTGGTATGCTGCTACCTTACCAAATACATTGATTAGTTCTAGTAGTTTTCGGTTAGCATCTTTAGGATTCTCTATGTATAGTATCATGTCATCTGCAGACAGTGACAGTTTTACTTCTTCTTTTCCAATATGGATTCCTTTTATTTCTTTTTCTTCTGTTATTGCTGTGGCTAAAACTTCCAAAACTGTGTTGAATAATAGTGGTGAGCGTGGGCAACCTTGTCTTGTTCCTGATCTTAGAGGAAATGGTTTCAGTTCTTCAATATTGAGAACGATGTTGGCTGTGGGTTTGTCATATGTGGCCTTTATCATGTTGAGGTAAGTTCCCTGTATGCCTACTTTCTGTAGAGTTTTTGTCATAAAGCGGTGTTGAATTTTGACAAAAGATTTATCTGCATCTATTGAGGTAATCATATGTTTTTTATTCTTCAGTTTGTTAATATGGTGTATCACATTGATTGATATGCTTATATTGAAGAATCCTTGCATTCCTGGCGTAAACCCCACTTGATCATGGTGTGTGATCCTTTTAATGTGCTGTTGGATTCTGTTTCCTAACATTTTGTTGAGGATTTTTGCGTCTATGTTCATCGCTGATATGGGCCTGTAGTTTTCTTTTCTTGTCACATCTTTGTCTGGTTTTGGTATCAGGGCTGTGGTGGCCTCGTAGAATGAGTTTAGGAGTATTTCTCCCTCTGCTATATTTTGGAAGAGTTTGAGAAGGATAGGTGGTAGCTCTTCTCTAAGTGTTCGATAGAAGTCACCTGTGAAGCCATGTGGTTTTGGGCTTTTGTTTTTTGGAAAGTTTTTTTTATCACAGTTTCAAATTCAGTGCCTGTGATCGGTCTGTTTATATTAGTTTATATTTTCTTTTTCCTCCTCGTTCGGTCTCAGAAGGTTGTGCTTTTCTAAGGATTTATCCATTTCTTCTAGATTATCCTTTATATTGGCATATAGTTGCTTGTAGTAATCTCTCATGATCCTTTGTATTTCTGCAGTGTTAGTTGTTACTTCTTTTTCATTTCTAATTCTGTTGATTTGAGTCTTCTCTCTTTTCCTCTTGATGAATCTGGCTAGTGGCTTGTCAATTTTGTTTATCTTCTCAAAAAAACAGTTTTTAGTTTTATTGATCTTTGCTATTGTTTCCTTCATTGCTTTTTCATTTATTTTCGATCTGATCCATGTGATTTCTTTCCTTCTGCTAACTTTGCGTTTTTTTGGTTCTTCTTTCTCTAATTGCTTTAGGTGTAAGGTTAGGTTGTTTATTTGAGATTTTTCTTGTTTCTTGAGGTAGGATTGTATTGCTCTAAACTTCCCTCTTAGAACTGCTTTTGCTGCATACCATAGGTTTTGGGTCGTCATGTTTTCATTGTCATTTGTTTCTAGGTATTTTTTAATTTCTTCTTTGATTTCTTCAGTGATCTTTTGGTTATTTAGTAGCGTATTGTTCAGCCTCCATGTGATTGTATTTTTTACAGTTTTTTCTCTGTAATTGATATCTAGTCTCATAGCATTGTGGTCAGAAAAGATAGTTGATATGATTTCAATTTTCTTAAATTTACCAAGGCTTGATTTGTGACCCAAGATATGATCTATCCTGGAGACTGTTCCATGAGCACTTGAGAAGAAAGTGTATTCTGTTGTTCTTGGATGGAATGTCTATAAATATCAACTAGGTCCATTTTGTTAAATGTGTAATTTAAAGCTTGTGTTTCCTTATTTATTTTCATTTTTGATGATCTGTCCATTGTTGAAAGTGGGGTGTTAAAGTCCCCTACTATGTTTGTGTTACTGTCGATTTCCCCTTTTATGGCTTTTAGTATTTTCCTTATGTATTGAGGTGCTCCTATGTTGGGTGCATAAATATTTACAATTGTTATGTCTTCTTGGATTGATCCCTTGATCATTATGTAGTGTTCTTCTTTGTCTCTTGTAATAGTCTTTATTTTAAAGTCTATTTTGTCTGTCATGAGAATTGCTACTCAAGCTTTCTTTTGATTTCCATTTGCATGGAATATCTTTTTCCATCCCCTCACTTTCGGTCTGTATGTGTCCCTAGGTCTGAAGTGGATTTCTTGTAGACAGCATATATACGGGTCTTTTTTTGTATCCATTCAGCCGGGTTATGACTTTTGGTCAGAGCATTTAATCCATTTACATATAAAGTAATTATCAATATGTATGTTCCTATTACCATTTTCTTAATTGTTTTGGGTTTTTGTGGGTCTTTTCCTTTTCCTGTATTTCCTGCCTAGGTAAGTTCCTTCAGCATTTGTTGTAAAGCTGGCTTGGTGGTGCTGAATTCTGTTAACTTTTGCTTACCTTTAAAGGTGTTTATTTCTCCTTCGAATCTGAATGAGATCCTTGCTGGGTAGAATAATCTTGGTTGTAGGTTTTTCCCTTTCATCACTTGAAATATGTCTTGCCACTCCCTTCTGGCTTGCCGAGTTACTGCTGAAAAATCAGCTGTTAACCTTATGGGAATTTCCTTGTATATTGTTTGTTGCTTTTCCCTTGCTGCTTTTAATATCTTTTCTTTGTACTTAATTTTTGATAGTTTGATTAATATGTGTCTTGGCATGTTTCTCTTTAGCTTTATCGTGTATGGTACTCTCTGCACTTCCTGGACTTGATTGACTATTTCCTTTCCCATGTTAGGGAAGTTTTCAACTATAATCTCTTCAAATATTTTTCTCAGACCCTTTCTTTTTCTCTTCTTCTTCTGGGACCCCTGTAATTCGAATGTTGGTGTGTTTAATGTTGTCCCAGAGGTCTCTGAGACTGTCCTTAACTCTGTTCATTCTTCTTTCTTTATTCTGCTCCCTGGCAATCATTTCCACCATTTTACCTTCCAGCTCACTTATTTGTTCTTCTGCCTCAGTTATTGTGTTATTGATTCCTTCTAGAATATTTTTAATTTCCTTTATTGTGTTGTTCATCATTGTTTGCTCTTTAATTCTTCTAGATCCTTGTTAAATGTTTCTTGTATTTTCTCTATTCTGTTTTTTGAGATCTTGGATCATCATTACTATCATTACTCTGAAGTCTTTTTCAGGTAGCTTGCCTGTTTTGTCTTCATTTATTTGGTCTTGTAGATTTTTACCTTCCTCCTCATCTGTAACATAGTTTTTTGATTTTTTTTTTTTTTGATGGGTGGTGCTGTATTCCTGTCTTACTGGTTGTTTGACCTGAGACGTCCAGCACTGGAGTTTGCAGGTTGTTGGATAGAGCTGGGTCTTGGTGCTGAGATGAGGACCTCCAGGAAGCCTCACTCTGATTGATATTACTGGGTGTCTAGGTCCTCTGTTAGTCCAGCAGTTTGGGCTTAGAGCTCTCACCACAGGAGCTCGGGCCCAACCTCCGGCCTGGGAACCAAGATCCCACAAGCTTCATGGCACTGTTAAAAGAAAAAAAAAAAAAAAAAAAAGAAGAAAGAAAGGGAAAATGGAGCAGTACAATATGAAAGAATAAAAAAATAAAGTAAAATTAGAAAGATAAAAAATATATTATGAAAAATAGAACTATAATTGAAACAACTGCAACAAGGTAAAATAAAACCACAACAGAAAAAAGAAAAGAAAAAGGGGTGGGGGGAGAACAAGCCAGAAGGAGAGAACAATAACAAAGTATAAAGAATAAAATAATTAGAAAAATAAAAGATTTATTAGGAAAATAAAAATATGAAAGAATCAACAACAATGAATCAACAAAGTAAAACAGAACCGCAATCTAAAAGAGGAAATAAAAAAACAAGCCTTGGCTATGGGGGTGGAGTTTAGGCGGGGGTGGAACTTAGGCAGGGACGGGGTTTAGAGTGGGGTGGGACCTAGGCACGTTGGTGGGTGACGTTTGAGTGTGGGGCGGGAGGGACCTAGGCAGGGTGATGTTCAAGCCTGGAGCGGGGCTTCTGCTTAGGACCTGCATGGAAGGGGAGAGGCAGCATGTGGAAAGGAGGGCCTCTGTAGTGTGGAGTTCTGGAGTTTGGGTGTAGGGCCCTGAGTGAGGATGTGTGGGTGGGGTGTAGGCCCAGCTCGTTGGAGGGGGTCTCTGAGTGTAGATGTAGGGCCTTGGGTGGGGGTGTAGGGGTGGGGCTTGTGCTCTGTGAGGCAGGAGGGAGGCTCTGAAGGCAGAGGATTAGGTCCGGGGGACCAACAAGCTTCTGGGTGCCTAAGTGGACAGGGAAAGCACTGGCCCCATTCCCTTCTATTCCTTCGCACCCTTCCCCTACCATCTGCCGCAGGGTCTCCCCTGTCGCTGCTAGACTCCTAATGGTGGGTGGGTCCCGCTGGGTGTAGGAACTCCTCCCATCCCCCATCCACCGCTCAGGGGTGCCAGTCCTGGAGGTCTGGCCTTTACATTTGCTCCCCCTTCCCTCCCTCCCATTCTCTCAGGACCCGCAAGGCTGGAGGGGACCTCGGTGGGCAGGGGATCAGGCCTGGGATCTCAACAGGTTCCTGGGGGTCCGAGTGGGCAGGGGAAACCTGGTCACACTCCCTTTCGATCCTCTGCCCTCCCAGTGGTTCCCCAATTTACCCCTTAGGGTGTGGGATCCCTTCACTCCCCCCCATGCCCCACATCCTACCCAGTCACTGGGAGTTCCTCCCATCCCTTTAGGAGTCCACAGTCCCCCACCGGTGCCTGGTAGGTGTCCTAGTTGTGAGGAGATGCGAATTCTGCATCCTCCTAGTACACCATCTTGACTCTGCCTCAGATTGCTCACTTTTGTTCCCAGCTTTCTTTTTGGAAATCTGCTGGCCTCCTTCCTGTTGGATGTCATTAACCAGGGCTTTGATTACTACCATAAGGAGTAAACCGTCACCTGGTACAAATAAAACTAGTGTTTTTTTGTTGACATTTTTTTCTGCATTTAGACATGATATCATACATCAAACAAAAAATGTTAATTCAGGTTCCTCTGACAAATGATAAAATGCTTAAGTGATTATTCATATTAATCCATTTATCTAGCTTGTTTGCTGTTACGTGCTTCATCCTCATCAATAACACATTTTGACAGGCAACCCTGTTCTGATTTGCTGGAATGAAATTTCAGAAGCTAAACTAGTTTTAATAGCAGCAGAAATAAATGTGAAAGATATTATGTCCTTTCCAAGTTCTGTGAAACCAGGAGGCTTGGTGTGCTAAACTTGATGATTTGGCATTCTCAAATCATGCATAATAAATTACATTTGAGTACAGAACATCCCAAAACCTTTTTCATAGTTCCTTCCAACCTTTCCTGTGTTAGGGCTCTGTTTTCATTGAATTAAAATGTTCTCTTACAAAATATCCCAAAGTTACTTTTTTTTTTTTTTACTTCTTTATTCGAGTATAATTGCTTTACAATGGTGTGTTAGTTTCTGCTTTATAACAAAGTGAATCAGCCATACATATACATATGTTCCCATATCTCTTCCCTCTTGCGTCTCCCTCCCTCCCACCCTCCCCATCCCACCCCTCCAGGCGGTCACAAAGCACCGAGCTGATCCCCCTGTGCCATGCGGCTGCCCCCCACCAGCTATCTACCTTATGTTTGGTAGTGTATATATGTCCATGCCTCTCTCTCTTTTTGTCACAGATTACCCTTCCCCCTCCCCATATCCTCAAGTCCATTCTCTAGTAGGTCTGTGTCTTTATTCCTGTCTTACTCCTAGGTCCTTCATGACATTTTTTTTTCTTAAATTCCATATATATGTGTTAGCATATGGTATTTGTCTTTCTCTTTCTGACTTACTTCACTCTGTATGACAGACTCTAGGTCTATCCACCTCATTACAAATAGCTCAATTTCATTTCTTTTTATGGCTGAGTAATATTCCGTTGTATATATGTGCCACATCTTCTTTATCCATTCATCTGATGATGGGCACTTAGGTTGTTTCCACCTCCGGGCTATCGTAAATAGAGCTGCAATGAACATATTGGTACATGACTCTTTTTGAATTATGGTTTTCTCAGGGTATATGCCCAGTAGTGGGATTGCTGGGTCATATGGTAGTTCTATTTGTAGTTTTTTAAGGAACCTCCATACTATTCTCCATAGTGGCTGTACCAATTCACATTCCCACCAGCAGTGCAAGAGTGTTCCCTTTTCTCCACATCCTCTCCAGCATTTATTGTTTCTAGATTTTTTGATGGTGGCCATTCTGACTGGTGTGAGATGATATCTCACTGTAGTTTTGATTTCCATTTCTCTAATGATTAGTGATGTTGAGCACCCTTTCATGTGGGTGTTGGCAATCTGTATATCTTCTTTGGAGAAATGTCTATTTAGGTCTTCGGCCCATTTTTGGACTGGGTTGTTTGTTTTTTTGTTATTGAGCTGCATGAGCTGCTTGTAAATTTTGGAGATTAATCCTTTGTCAGTTGCTTCATTTGCAAATATTTTCTCCCATTCTGACGGTTGTCTTTTGGTCTTGTTTATGGTTTCCTTTGCTGTGCAAAAGCTTTGAAGTTTCACTAGGTCCCATTTGTTTATCCAAAGTTACTTTTTAAAGCACAGTATCAGGTACCTTTTAATAGTTCTTGTTTTCAAAATAGCAGATGTACATTCAGTGAAATGTATGTTCAAGGTTGGTGTTTTCTCTTTTTCGAAGAAAAAGAAGTTCAAAAAGAAAATGTAGTGTTTTGAAGTTTTTATCTCTATTCACTATTCAGCATCCTACAGTTTTTCCTTAAGGACTATTCTGAAAATCATTTTTAGATGTAATCAAAATAACTTTGTGCAAACCTCTCAAGCCAGTACTTTGACAAGAGTAGCCAAGAAATAGATGTGAGCATCTACCAATTGCCTGCACTGTATTAGACACTCAGGAGAATATAGAGAAATAGAGGTCACTGCCCTGGCCCTATAATATTTCTTTTTACTGAAAACTACCTATCCATGCAGGTCTAGAAGAAGACTGACGATTATTTGTTCCATTTGGATTACTTAAGTCTCCACAACTAAAACAATTTCAGGAGATTTAAGCCAGTCATGTTTCTTTTTTATTTTTTTGGTAGGAAATATTTCATTTTATTTTTCAAATTTATTGACATACAATTTTTGCAATATTGTCTGAATAGTAGTCATGTACCCTTCTCATTCCTCATACAACTATATTTACTTTTTCCTTCCTTTATTTTTTTAGAATTATTTTATTGAAGTATAGCTGATTTACAGTATTCTTTTAATTTCTCCTGTACAGCAAAGTGATTCAGTTTATATATATATATGTATATATACATATATATATATATACTTTTTCATATTCCTTTCCATTATGGTTTATTACAGGATATTAAATATAGTTCCCTGTGCTACAGAGTAGGACCTTGTTGCTTATCAATTCTAAATATAATAGTTTGCATCTGCTAATCCCGAACTCCCAATCCTTCCCTCCCCCACCCCCTTTTCCCTTTGGCAACCACAAGTCTGTTCTCCATATTTGTGAATCTGTTTCTGTTTCATAGATAAGTTCATTTGTATCATACTTCAGATTCCACATATAATTGATATCATATGGTATTTGTCTTTCTCTTTCTGACTTACTTCACTTAGTATGATAAACTCTGGGTCCATTCATGTTACTGCAAATGCATTATTTCATTCTTTTTTATGGCTGAGTAGTATTCCATTATATATATATATGTGTATATATATACATATATATATACACACACACACACACACACACACACACACACACACACACACACACCCCACATCTTCTTTATTCATTCATCTGTTGATGGACGTTTAGGTTGTTTCCCTGTCTTTGCTATTGTGAATAGTACTGCTAGGAACATAGGGGTGGATATATCTTTTTAAATTATAGTTCTTATACACTTTTGCACAGCAAAGGAAACCAATAATAAAATGAAAAGACAACCTACAGACTGGGAGAAAATATTTGCAAATGATGCGACCAAAAAGGGATGAATTTCCAGAATATACAAACAGATCATACAACTCAATAACAACAATAACAACAAAAACCCAATGAAAAAAGGGGCAGAAGACTTACAGAGACATTTCTCCAAGGAAGATATACTGGTGGCCAATAGGCACGTGAAAAGATGCTCAACATCGCTAATTATTAGAGAAATGCAAATCAAAACTACAATGAGGTACCACCTCACACCAGTCAGAATGACTAGCATTAAAACGTCTACAAATAATAAATGCTGGAAAGGGTATGGAGAAAAGGAAACTGTTTCTTCAACACTTGGTGGGAATGTAAATTGGTGCTACCCACTATGGAAAACAGTATGGAGGTTCCTAAAAAAAACTAAAAATAGAGTTGCCATATGATCCAGCAATCCCACTCCTGGGCATACTTCTTATAATACTGGAGGGAACTTAAATTAATTGTACTGGTGTCCTCTTTATAGAACATTAAAGGAAATAGTTACTCCTATTAATTCAGTGATTAAATTAAAATTGTAGTTTTCACAGTTTACATGATAATGTAATTAGGTGGCTACAAACTATCTTTTTTTCTTAATCACCATTTTTGCAAAGGAACATGGGATGCAAATATTGACTTCTACTTATTTAAGATTATACTAGGTATGATTTCTTTCTCTGTCATGTCAGAAAGATGAAGGGATAGATATGGTCTTTTTCCTCCTAAGTACAACTTGATAACTTAAAGCATTTTCCTTGTATTCATCTTTATGTAATCTTTCTTCTTCTAGAGCACACAATGAGATATAGTCTGTACAGGATAAATTACTATGTTTATAGGGGCACAGACACAATTTAGAATGGCTCACACAATCCAAACCTTTAGCAGTGCAATGCATTATACTGGCTTAACAATTTACCTCCACTTTTTAAGTAGTTTCAAATACCTAGGTGAAAGCAGAGTTGAAGTTCTCTCAGATTTTTTTTTTCCTAGTCTACTTTTCCCCCAAAGAAAGGTAAGTACTAAACAGAAGAAAGAAAAAAGGGGTGGAGGAGGGAGATGGAGCATGTAGCAAAGCTCCAGTAGAAATTAGGTCTGAATTTCTACACTTTACTTACATTTTTGTCTCTATTATAGCCTATACTGTATTTATTTATACATCTGAAAACTAGAAAAAAAAATGATATAGCCTGCCCAACTGATTAATGTTGTAAATAGTAGGTAAAGTATATATCTATAAGCTGGAGATAAATTGGATTTTTATTTGAAAAAAAGAATTATATCAACTGCTTTCTTTGGAGGCTAGCAACAGAATCCAACTCTGGCTAATTTACTGAAAAGGAAATATATGGGAAAGGTATGAAATGTTTCGAAGGAGAAGCTGAAGGACTAGGACTTAGAATCATCAGGAAAAAGAACTATCCAGGGCTGAGGATTCATGAGCAGGAAATAAAGATCAGGCTCTTCATGGCAGAACTTTGGAAACTCAGATATTCCAGTTATTTTCAGGGTTGTTTTGTTTTGTTTCATTTTTTTAAAATATCACTGTTCAGTGTTAAAGTTCCTGGAAGCATGTCCCATTGGCCAATTTTAGGTCATGTGTCTAACCCTTGGCCAAAGGGATCTGGAATATCTTCATAGATGGTATCATCAATACTATATGCAATGAGGAAGAGATAATTTCCCAAAACCAATTGAGGATCTGCTGCTAGAAAATGAGAATGGATGTTCAGGTGGCAGAACAGATTTCTACTATGATAACTATTAACATATATATGAGTAAAATTCATACTTTCACATTTATTGTCACTAGAAAATGTTGACTGACTTGGGTTACTTTATGATAGAGATGATTCTTATCAGTAAATTAATTTAGCTCAACAAATCAAAGTTAAGATATGTATTTCTATTTGCAAGTTAACAAATCTTTCATATATAAATTGTCTTCTTTGCTCTACCATGTAGATAGTATTTTGCATATTTTATATACAGAAAAGTAGATTCAAAGAGATTAAGAGACATAGTTCTGGTCAAAGAGATAAAAAGGAGCAGAGACAGGAACTCAAACTGGTTTTGATTTTGGTTTTATTTTAAATGTTAAGTGCTCAGATGTTCCCTGGGTTTATCAGTCACATTTTGTATTTTAAGAATGAGAAGGACTTAACTTCAAACAATATTTTTATAAAATAATGATTTCTATATTTTTCTACAAAAGCAAGTGTTTAAATAAGAAAAAAAATTTACTCTCCTAAACAATGATGATTCTGCGTAATTTGCTATCTACTTATGAATATTTACTTAAGTTGTTCTGTTATCATAACTTCAGAAACTTGCATTTTCTTTTCTAATAAAGAGACTCTTTTCTGTTTATTTGTATTATGACACCCAGATATACCTTTTACTTAAAAAAAAATAATTTAGCTTCTCTCTCCATGTTGGACCCCTGTCATTTTTAATCAAATGTATCATTATGGAATCTATTGAAATTCTTGTATTTTTATACTTGACAATTTCTCGGGTATCTATATTTGTCTTCCCATATTTTCATTTAGGGGTGTGTGTGTGTGAATGTGCTCTCTTGTTTATAATCCTGAAACAAACCACAGGATTTTCATACACTCTTCTTGTTGCTTATGTTTTCTTTCACTTGTTCTTTCTTTTGCCCTCAAACCCCAACTCTTTGTTTTCTCTTCATTTGTTTAGGTCTTACTTTGGGCAGGGGATTGTGAGAGTGCTTTCACATAAACTGATAGACTTAACCTAAACAAGTAGTTTAAATGATACAGATACATGTTGAAACTGGGAGCTATGCTTGGAAGTGTTGACACCCCAAACAGTGTGGCTGAAAAGGGAACAGACAGGAACTACCATGATTCTGGAATCTGAGAGATGCTTTCTCTCTTCCTTGACATTTCATTGTACTATTTGTCTTGGTAAGAA
The DNA here is from genome assembly GCF_003676395.1 of Aethalodelphis obliquidens. Lineage (NCBI taxonomy): Eukaryota > Metazoa > Chordata > Mammalia > Artiodactyla > Delphinidae > Aethalodelphis > Aethalodelphis obliquidens. Next base: position 64,851,873 of record NW_020837946.1, on the reverse strand, counting down.
TAATGTTGGCTTTTCTCTGAGAATGACAGTTTCCACTGTTTCTGTTTGTATATTATATTGTTTATGTTTATTTGAATAGTTTTCAAACATACAAAAACTTACAGAAGTGGATATAAAAGGCACCTATATAATGATTCAAAGACAACTGATGCCAAAATTTACATATTTGCCTTGAATTTCTTTTAAAAAAATGAATACTACAATGTTATATACACTAAATAACTGTCCCACTTCATTATATATGTGTATATATATTTGTGTTTTTATATATTTTATATATTTGTGTATTTTACATATATCATATATAATATATATGTGCATATATACATACATACACATATATGTCTTAATTATGCACGAATGATCTTTCTTTTTAGGAAAATAGTATATATATTCAAGCCTTTAAGAGGCACCAATTACTGTAATAAAGAAACACCCTTTGTTTAATGACAGTATGGCTTCTAGATCAGATTTTCCAAATACATCAATGAGAAACCATCAGCAGGGACAAAGTCCAAAGTTCCAAATTCTCTTTCTATAGCTTACTTTCTTTAAGTCACTAGCTGGGCATGTTGTTACCAAATGAAATCAGATTACAATTTCCTTTTCTACAGTGCAAGTTTCATGGAGGCAGTATTATATCTACACATTTTTGTAGCCCTTTATGTCTGGCACAGTGGACTTGAACATTTTAATCAATGAAATAAATAGTGATTATATGACTGTTTAGTGAAAATGGTCTATTTTGACTTTATCTTCAGAGACCTAAGCTTTTGCTACCTGGGGGTTTTCATTCTTCTTGGTTTAAATGTAGTAAGTAGAGACACATATTTCTTTATAAAATATTGCAACTAAATCCTTCCCTCTCAGTCTTTATGAAATATTACAGCACATTCAATTTCTAAATACAAAGATGTTCCTTACTGTGTATCAAATTCTGCTTACAACAGTCTGTGTTCAACTATTTTTTTCCTGTTCAACTGAGTCTTCCACTGATTTCAGTTGTCATTCATTATTCATTCTACAAATCTGATTAAATTTGATAAATTCACTATAAAAACCAAACTAAAAAGCACTGAAATCATAAATGTAGATCAAGTTTCTCTGCCTAAAAGTTAAAAAGAGAGGAAACCTTTTTCTTGGTCTTCTTGCCTTCATAACATTGAAGATGTTTTCTTTTCTTCTTTAATTTTGCACAAAAATTGCACTATTAGCCACACTGTAGCTTTATTACTCTTTTCCTATTTTTGTTATTAACATTTCTAGATCCTTCATTAGCTATTATGTGGTTAGTATTTCCATTTCAGAGTTCCATTGCAGTCTGGGCCTAGAGATATTAGCATCCTGCTATCTTAATTTCTCTTTCATGTTCTTGATGTTGAGAATTAAAGCAAATATTGGAGAAAGTGAATGGGATGATAGAATGTGAGAGGGAGCAAGAAGCAGGTAGGAGTTACAGACTGTGAATTGTGACATAATATGCAGTCTTTGGCCTGAGTTTTAGAAAGGTCTTACATTGAGGTGTCATAAAACTAATCTTCTTTAAAAATAAATTTTAAAAAATATCTTAACTGATTGATTTCATGTCCTCCAGTTTTACGGGATTTTTTTTTTTCTTAATTTATTTTTGGCTGTGTGGGGTCTTAGTTGAGGCACGTGGGATCTTTCATTGTGGCGCGCAGGTTTCTTTCTAGTTGTGGCATGTGGGTTTCCTCTCTCTAGTTGTGGCATGCAGGCTCCAGGGCATGTGGGCTCTGTAGTTGTGGTGCGCAGTTTCCAGAACGTGTGGGCTCTGTAGTTTGTGGCACGCAGGCTCTCTAGTTGAGGCGCGAGCTCAGAAGTTGTGGCGCATGGGCTTAGTTTCCCTGAGGCATGTGGGATCTTAGTTCCCTGACCAGGGATCGAACCCACATCCCCTGAATTGTAAGGCGGATTCTTTACCACTGGACCACCAGGGAAGTCCCTTTTATAGGATTTTAAGTAGAACAATCTTGAAATTGACTAGGTGTTAAAAATTTAAGTGGTAAAAATTATTCCCCTTTTCAGAAAAGATTATGTCTCCTACCCACTCCACCAAAGATTAAATGTTACAGAAGTGCTTTGATAACTTTATAAAAATCTATTCAAATTTCTTTTGGCTTTTCAGAAATTGGTAAATAATTTTTGTTGTAATTTTTTTTTTTTTACTTTTGCTTTTGCCTGCAATATTGGGAGCATCTGTGAAGGGTATACTTGTAACAATAATTGAATCAATTCTGATTTTCTTCTGAGGTTTCACCTGTACCTCATAAAAGTGTATAGCTAAATGATGATTACAGTCAATAATACAGTTTTACATACTTGAAAGTTATTAAGAGAGGAGATCTTAAATGCTCTCACCACAAAAAAGAAATAGTAATTAGATAGCATGATGGAGGTATTAACTAATACTATGGTGGTAATCATTTTGCAATATATAAGTGCATCTAATCAACATATACATCTTAACTGTACACAATGTTATATGTCAATTACATCTCAATAAAGCTGGAAAAATATAATTAAATAAAAAGCAAATACATATAGCTAAGAACAATGACAAAGGGTCATATTTAATAGAGAACTAGTCAGGTGTGGGGAGGAAAGAAGCAATTGGGAAAGATATGGGAAACAGAGCACCTGGTATGTTCAGGAATTCTCAACCAGAGGTGTTAGCTATTTCTAGGGAGACTGAAGGTCTGGAGAAATAGCTAGTGCTCCTGGTATTTGGTATCCAAGTTCCAGAGATGAAACATCTGCTGTAATTCCTGGAACAGTTCTGCACAAGGAAGAATTGTCCAGCCCAAAATGGGACTGGGACGAAGTGAGAGAGTGGCATGCACATACGTATACTACCAGATGCAAAATAGATAGCTAGTGGGAAGCAGCCATATAGCTCAGGGAGATCAGTTCGGTGTTTTGTGTCCACCTAGAGGGGTGGTATAGGGAGGGTGGGAGGGAGATGGAAGAGGCAGGGGATATGGCGAATACATATGCATATAGCTGATTCACTTTGTTATACAGCAGAAACTAACACAACACTGTAATGCTGTTATACTCCAATAAAAATGTTAAAAAAAAAGCCGTGGTTAATATATTTTTCTGCATGGCTATTTATTGTGAGGATGCCAATTAATTTCAAACACACATTTTATTTGAATTTTATTATATTTGAATTTATATTACTTATAAATTTGAATTTTACATTTTATTATATTGTTTGAATATAATTAAATTGTTACAGTCTGTTTCAAAACTCATGCACACACCTATCTTTAATACAAAGTCTGAGCTACTCTAGTAAGCATTTTTCATACAGCTGCCAGTAAGACACATTCCATTTACATAGGACTAGTACTGAAATTCTAATGTAAAACATTAGCAGTCTATCTTTTCTTGACTATTGAGGAGACCCTGTTAACTATATAGACATATTTTCTGAAATTTATCAAGAAATCCACTTATTTTTGACCTAGGTAATGTTAAAGAAAAATAATGAATATTTTTATAAAAGAAAGTTTTAGCTTTCTTCCTTAGGCTCTTAATCTTGTGGCAATCACTTTGTGACACCAGGTTGGTTATTTGAAATTGAAAAAAGGAGTCATAAAATAATGCATTAAGTTTGGGATGCATATATATTTTGAAATATAAATGAAATACTGGTTATACTATTGAATGATTATTATTTCTCTGATTAACAGAAGAAACACTGGAAAGTATTTTTAAGTTGATTTCATATTAAAAATGAACCTTCCCTTATACTAGGGAAATGTATTATAATTTTAAATTATGTCATCAAAATCTATGGAAGCTATGCAAAAATGTTTTATAAGAAAGCATTCGTGTTTGAAAAACATGTCAAAGATTATAATTTGACTTTTGGTCTTTGAGGTATATTTTGATGTATTTTGAAAGCAAAATGATTGCAAAAAGAAAATAAAGCTGAATTTTCACTGTTCACAAACATCATTCTCTGGACTTCAAAGTAAGAGATTGACATATTGTAAATGGTAATTCAACACAGCTCTGCTTCCCATAAATTAACATTTAAAATGTAACTTTGAAGAAAGTAAGCATTTTAGATATTACTGACTGTTTACGGGCACATGGCCACAATTTCTAAGATGGAGGGTGTTTATTAAGGTTTATAGACATGATAGAAGATTTATAGTCATGGACTCCACTGGCTGCTATAGTCTTAAACAAGTCTCACTGTGCCTTATTTTCTGAATTTATAAAACTAGAGCTTATCTGTAGATATAAAGCTGAGACCTTTGAGCAGAAGTCAAATAGAAGGTGCCATGGGACAGAAAGGAATTATTAGTCAGAGAAAATCTTATTTTTTTCACATTGCCATTTATCTTTGTCTGCCCATCAATTGTAAGTAATAGAAAGTAGGGAAGATGTTGTTGCTTTCAGCATACTGATTTTATTCTGTTGGTGCTAAATTTCTCTTTGCTGTTGGTCCCCTTAATCTCTGTTTCCCTCCATCATCTTTCTCACCAAGCAAATAACAGGAAACCACAGAGGTCTACTCATATTATTTAAAAATTTTACAATATTGGTTATATTAATAAAACTGTATGGATGTGAATAAAAGTCAGATTTATATAGGGATTCCTCATAAAAGTAAACCTGTAAAGACTATCAAGATTGTCCTTGCTATGTAAAAATGGTGTTAACTGTATCTTTCTTTACGAGAACACCTGAAACATCTATGAGAATTGAAAAGGTGCAGTTCATACGACCCACACTTACAGTGCTAGGAATCTACTCTGTAATATACTTACTCATATGTGGAATGAGACATCAAAGATATTCATTTCAGACTGGAGAGAATAGTGAAATATTAGAAACAAATGATACATATGCTAATCAAGAAATGAATAAAAAGTGATATATGCACACATAAATATTTTTTAAATTTACTCATTTATAAAAATTATATAGATCAGTGTGGAAACATCATTAAAACATTATGGAGTGAAAAAAGTGAGTTGCATGAAAAGCATGTTATCCTTTATGTAAATTAATGAAAATACATAAAACCAAACTTTACATTTGCTATGGATACATATGTAAAGTTTTAAGAAAGGGAGTGGAAGGACAAATCATAAACACATAGCAGTGGAACTTCTAAACAGGAGTCGAGTAGATTGGACTTGAAGAAGGTGGTCAAGTGAGCTTTACATTCTGTTGTCTGGCAACATGTTAATAGAGTCCTTGTATAATTTTAATAGATATCATGTAGAATTATATTCAACTGCATGTGACATAAAACCCAGAAATTGTGGTTTAAAGAAGATAGAATTTGATTTCTCTCTCACATGAAAGAGATAGGTTACCAGGGCTGGTATGGTGACATCATGGTGGCACCCAACCACGTAATTTCCTTCTCTGCTGTTTTCAGAATTTTTATGTCAGCTCATGATCCAAAATGGCTGTTGGAGCTTTAGTTGTCGTTTTTGCATTCTAAACCAGAAGCAAGAGACAGGGTTCATAAAGACATCTCTCCATTCTTTTCAGGGATACAGACTAACTTTCATTTGTATCTCATTAGCCAAGTTTAGTTGTATAGTACCCCTCAATGCTAGGGATACTGAGACATGTAGCGTTCTAGCTTGTTTAGATAAGACATAAGGGGAGAATGGGTGCAGGAAATCAATTTGCAGTCTTAAAGATGAAGATAAAGGTGGGGAAGCGCGGGGAGAGAGAGAGAGAGAGAGAGAGAGTGAGCTCATGTACACTCGTGAATGAGAGGGAGGTATGCAAAAGTGAATAGTAATTTGAGTGGGGGGAAATGGATGGCTACATTTTAAAATACACATTTTTTATATTCAAGATATATTTGAAAGTATTCAAATTTTCTTTTTTAAAAAATAATTACCTGCTCAATCTCTTTGGCAATACTTCGTATTTAAAAGTATTCAAATTTTCTTTTTTAAAAAATAATTACCTGCTCAATCTCTTTGGCAATACTTCATCTGTAAAATGTAAATAAGACCACTTACCACATATTCTAGAGAGTTTTTAGAGTCCCTGGGGCTTGCAGCAAGAAGTTGTCAGTGCAAATGCTGCTGCCAAGGAGTTATGGATGGTCACAAACAATGTATGCTACAGATGCATCCAAATAAGTCTGTCCCTGTGGGTGTTTATTTGGTTTACACTCCTTTTGAAGGTGATCAGGAGGGGAAAAGTTATTGTTATTGGTGATTGAATACTGAAAATTTAAGTTGTAACTAGAGTAGGTATGATTTCACCGCTTCATTTTAATTAACTCAAACTGGTGTTTCAGCATGCACGGGAGGGAAGAACATAAAATTTCTAAAATTTGCTATTCAAGTGCCATTCCCAGGAGGGCATTACTAAGTATGTTCCTTTGAGCATTAATTAATGCTGGCACTGAGATGGCAGTTTACGCATCACTGTGGATAGATGTGCTTCTCTGAAGCCACTTTCTCCTGGATGCTTAAACATAAGGTGGATTGGTAGTTATACATTCTAGAATCTCATCTCTTCATTTCCTCCTCTTGTCCCCAAATACTCAAGGAACTATGAAAAATATACACTGAGATTATAGATTTGGTTATGAATGACTTTAAATACTGGTTTTTGTTTGCTTGTTTCTGCTTTAGATTTCTCTCTCTCTCTCTTTGCCTTTCCCTCCCTCCCTTCCTTCCTCCTATATCTCTTCCTAATAAATTAAACATTACAGTTACAACTAAACTCATTTCCCACAGTATATTTCCCTTCTCTCTCTCCTGACGTTTATCATCTCAGAAAAAGGGATGGTATGTTTTTGTATTTACATAAATAATAAAATTATAAACCTATCTTTTCCAGTAAATCTATCCTTGGTTTTTTCACTTATTATGCTTTGGAAATGCATCTGTGTTGATTCATGTAGATCCAGCTAGATTATTTGATTTAGTAGTTGCTCTTTTCAAAAAGATGTGTTTCGGGCTTCCCTGGTGGCGCAGTGGTTGAGAGTCTGCCTGCTGATGCAGGGGACACGGGTTCGTGCCCCGGTCCGGGAAGATCCCACATGCCGCCGAGCGGCTGGGCCCGTGAGCCATGGCCGCTGAGCCTGTGCGTCCGGAGCCTGTGCTCCGTAACGGGAGAGGCCACAACAGTGAGAGGCCCGCGTACTGCAAAAAAAAAAAAAAAAAAATGCGTTTCATTATTCATCTCTTTATTGAAACTAGTATATGTAAAATGTGGTCCTTGTTATAAATGTTTATGTATCTATTCTAGTATCCTTTATTTACCCAGTCTCCTGTTTAGTACTGGATAGATTATATAACTGAAAATCTGGTACTTTTACAGTAATAGGCACTGACAACTTTTTAAATAAAATGATTTTGTGTTATTAGAATGTTTTAAGGTCTGTAAGTTGGCTAGGAACCTCACTACTTTCTTGTATAATATTTTTGATTTTGATTAATGACATTTTCCACTTGTTTATATGAATATTCCATTATTTCATGAATACTTTTCACTATTTACAGTCAAAGCCTACTTTACTAATCCAACGTAGTATATTGTGTTTTCATTCCAAGTCATCTATATCAATCATTTGAGTGAGCATATTTAAAGGAATTTGAGGTGGCACAGTTTGGATATACTGTATAGGGCATGTCCTTCTGGTTAAGATTATAACCCACTTTGTTAGACAGTAATTAATTCAATACATTTATCTGAATAAAAAACATCTTGTTGATACACATAAGCAGATACTACACCCAAAATGTAAAATTGTATATAATCAAATGAACAAATCAGGATAATTATTAAGTAGCAATTTGACATCTAGCAATATAACCAACTAGCTAAGAATAGTCTCAAAAACATAAACTTAAATGGAAATATATTTTAAACAAAATGTTAAGTAACAAGTAAACAAATTAATCAATGTAAATTCTGGTTTAAAAAATAAGAAATCTGGAGATACTGAATCTCAATAGTTTCCATAAATATTGATTTAAAACATTTATTAAACTCCTAGTGAATATGTATGCAGCACTTGATTACATTTAGTGGGGAAAAAAAGACATATTCTAGCCCACAAGGAATCTATGATTAACCATGAACATAAAATGAACTAACACAAAGGACATACTTAAGAAGTATACAGTGATATAGTGTAAACTCTTAAATTATGGTATCCTGAATTATTGGTATAAGCTCTTTCACCTAAAAGAATTTCTAGCTAACTGAAGTATTGAAATGGCAATTATGTTTAATCATTTAAATGAAAACTACATATAAAGGAGGACATGCTTTCTAAACAGAATATTCTGTGCAATTTTACTACAAGTTATTATATTTGCTGTAATGAAATAACTTTTCTCTCTCCTTTTGTGATGTTAATGCATCTGTTTTTATTCCCTTACTACAAAGAGTGCTGAGGAGAAAATGCTAGTTTGTGTTCCCCACACTGTGCTGCACAGGGCTAAAGATGTTAAAAGATGTTAACTTGAAAGGTGGAGATTTTTAGAGAGAACGGCCTATGGTTCAAAAAGTTTAGGAGATAATATATTAAGTAAAATTAGTTATATTTGTTTTAGAATCACTCACAGCCCAAAAAATGTTAAAACTTCCACGATGAACATTTTTTTTTTTTTAATGTTGAGCCTTCTTTTAATTTATTTATTTTTTTATTTTTGGCTGTGTTGGGTCTTCGTTTCTGTGCGTGGGCTCTCTCTAGTTGTGGCAAGCGGGGGCCACTCTTCATCACGGTGCGCGGGCCTTTCACTGTCGTGGCCTCTGTTGTTGCGGAGCACAGGCTCCAGACGTGCAGGCTCAGTAGTTGTGGCTCATGGGCCTAGTTGCTCCGCGGCATGTGGGATCTTCCCAGACCAGGGCTTGAACCCATGTCCCCTGCATTAGCAGGCAGACTCTCAACCACTGTGCCACCAGGGAAGCCCAAGATGAACATTTTGTTTGCCATGTTTTACTAATTTTATTAGATCATAGAACTCGTCATCATCTTGCAGGCACTGTTGTTCCTCAAAACACAATTTTGGAAACACCTGCACTATATATTGTCCCCCATTTATACACAGGTGACTATCTCACCAGTTTGACTCCTATATCTATAAATATTTTTAAATTAAGAAAAAATAAAAAATAATTTAAAACTTAAAAGTTGTTTAGGCTATTTTAGTTTATTTAGATTTACATATAAATGTTCAAATCAGTGTGTCAATTTGTACAAAAATGCCTAGTGGGATTTTGATTGGTATTACAATGAATCCATAGATCAGTTTGGGGAGAGTAGACATCTTAATAATATTGAATCTTCCAATCTATGAATGTAGTATAGTTATCTATTTATTTAAATTGCCTTTAATTTCTCAGTAATATTTTGTGGTTTTCAGACTTACAATCTTAAGCATCTTTTGTTAAATGTATTCCTAGGATTGTCATATTTTGTCATACTATCATAAATAGTATCATTTAAAATTTTCAATTTCCTAGTATAAATAAATGCGATAAGTTATTGTATATTGGCTTCATATCCTGTGATCATGCTAATTTTACTTAATAATTCTAAGATTTCTTTTGGTAGAGTCCTTAAGACTTTCTGTGTAAGCAAGTGTGCTGTCTGTGGGTGTAGACAGATTTATTCTTTCTTTCCCAATATTGTTGCTGTATTTCACTGCAAAAACTCATTATAGTAAAATAGCTATAAAAGGCTGGAGTGGACAACCTTGCATAGCTCCTGATCTTACACAATAATCATTCAGTATTTCACCATTAAGTATAACATCAGCTGTAGGTTTTTCTTTTTTTTTGTTTTTTTTGTAGATGCCCTCTATCAAATTAAGGACATTCTTTTATTGTCCAAGTGTGCTGAGAACTTTTTTTTAGAGCATGGATGTTGATTTTTGTCAAAGACTTTCTCTGTATCTATTAAGCTGATTATGAGTTTTAACCTTTGTTCTAATGAGGTGAATTACATTATTGGTTTTTATTTATTGCACTAATTTTACATCCCTGCAGTAATTCCCAGTTGATCACAATGTGGTTTTGTTTTATATAGCTTTGTATTTGATTTTCTAATATTTTGCAACTCCATTTTCAGTCCTTTTCTCCTCTCCAGATAATAGGGGTTGGGGCTTGAAAGTCTCAAATTTCCAATCATGCATTGGTCTTTCTTGTCACCAGCCTCCATCTAGGAGCCTACCAAGAGTCACTTCACTAGAACAAAAGACACTTATATCAGCCAGGAAATTCAAGGGATTTAGGAGTTTGGTGTCACATGCTCCTATCACTAAAGTAATTACAAAGTCTTAGGAGCTCTGTGTCAAGAACTGGGGTCAAACTCTAAATGTTAGAAAGAAAGATTCTCCTGGCAATCCTATTTACAAGGGTTTCAGGAATGCTGTGTCAGGAATCGGGCAAGAGACATATATATATATGTGTATATATATATATACACATATATATATATCTCTTGTTATTTCACACCTATCCTAAGGGATCCCCTTGTAGCCAGGAGCTGATGTTTCTGGCCAGTGGCCACCAAGGGCCTAAGCCTATGCTTACACTTACAAGGCTGAGCTTGAAAGCAGATCTTCCCCCAACAGAGCCTTAAGATGCCTCTAATCCAGACAGCACCTTGATTACAGGAAGGGATTTTCTGCTTCATGTACAAAAGTAGGAAGAGCATGAAAAATGTTACACAGCTGCTGCTCATGAGTGTCACCATTTACCACTTAGTCTTCTATTCTGTTGTTCTCATGTGGTATGTAGTGGTTATTCATTAGCACACATACGGATATTCTGTAATCTCTGATTCCTCCTCATCTATATTAATTTGTCTGTTAAAATTTTGCTTGCACTAAACACAACTCTAATGAAAGTAAAATATTTTCTTCCTTTCAGTGATAGTCTCTAAATGGTTGATGATTATATTACTGCATTCACTCACCTTTCAAGAATTTTTTTCTTTCTTTTTCCCACCGAGAGATGCACATTTTGCAATAACAAAAGCTAAATGCAGTACAATAAAATTACGTGGGAGGGATTTCAATTTCATAGTAAAATGGTAAGTTTATTATGGAATGTTTACATTCCAGTCCTCATCTTAGAACGTGATTGTGCTGGTTGTTAAGCTTTTGTTCTCAGCTATGAATTCATCCTCCATATGCATATTTTGATGCTGGGGCTGGCACTCTGCCAAGCACATTTCTTCTTTGCCAACTGGCTCCCCGTTAGGTTCTGCCATAGGGACACTAGAGCAAGTGCAAACAACAGGAAGAGAGAGAAAGGGATTTCCTTTTCCTGTTTGCTGGTTCTTGATGGCATTGCTCCAGCCTTGGCCCTTCACCTTGGGCAGCAGCAGTTGCTTCTAGTTCCCAGGTTTTTCACTACTCTTAGAAGCAGGCTTGGCAGCAATGTCATCATCAACAAGCTGGCCTCCCTCCCTCCCTCAGGGTCTGGACCCAGCTGTGCAGGCATCCTCTCTGAGGTTCCAGAGATATCAAAGTTAACCCTGCAGTGTCTGCTCCTCAAAGTCTTTGGTTCTAGATCTGCAGGGTCCTTCCTTCAAACTGCTAACTTCTGATAACCCTACTCTTCCTTTTGGTCCCTTAGTCTTAGGGCTGTTACCTATTTCTTACAGTTATTATTTTTCACCTCAGTATTCCTGTTTTTTTCCTTGATTTTCTAATATCAGCTTAACTAATTTCCTGTATAAAATTCTCTCATTAACATTAACTACTTCTATTTTCCTACCTTGACTGTGACTGGTACACAGTCCAATAATAGAAGAATTTACATGGGGAGTATTTCAAATCCACAATAAAATATACATAAGTCCAAAAGATAGATCCTATTAAGTTTATACTATATGTTGATTGTTTGGAAATGTGTTTTGAATGTTAAGTACTGGTCTTAGAAACACAAATGGCCATAATGACTGTCTCTTCTAAAGGAAACACTTGAATAGGCTTAATAAATAAGTTGGCAATGAGCCATTCTCTCATGTCCTCCCTGGTTCAGAGAAGACCTCTCACCACCACTAATTACCCCTTTCTCTGAATTTATATTTGCTTTACATACTCTGCTTCTCAATTTGAATTCTCAGTTCTTATATACTGTATTATTTCTGGTATATCTTTTTTTCTCCCAAATACGTTAGCAAGCTCCTTGTGATTAATGAATCCTTTTCCTTCTCTTTTATCTCTCAATGTGCCTAACGCCACTTTTTTGAAAGACAACATTATTTGACAAGTATTTGTTAAATTTATCCGTGATGATCTACATTTATATTTGTAAAGGAAGATTTCTTTTAAAGAAGTCAGAGAAAAGGAACGTGGTAATGGTAGAGAAAAAGAGGAAAGAGCGAGCTAGGTATTGATAAATAGATTAAAATTGTTGACCTAATTTAGTAAAAACTATTTGCTGATATTTAATAAAAAACATATTGCTAAATACTGCTAATTACCAAATTCAGCATTTGATGAATATTTGGTGAATGATAAATTTATAAATATTTGATGAATTTATGAAAGATTTAATTTTTTGTTTAAATTTATATAATGTTTCAAAGCTACTTTAAATTAAATGAAATATGCTTACCTGTCTATATTTTATTTAAATCCACTAAAAGTTAATTTAATATTTCAATTTTACATATAAAAAAATTTGCCCCAGGTCACATAGCTAGTCAACAGCAGAGCTGAAAAGTCAACTCAAGCATTGTAAAAGTTTCTCATAAATGGGATATCTAAACACCAAGATCTAGACTAATGACAAGGTTTTTTGTCATAATTTTTACACTGGAAAAAAAAAAGTTTGAGGATTTAAAAAATTATTTCTAGTCTTCAAAGCTCACTTGGTTTCTTGCTAAAACAGTCCAGAGGTTAGAGAGACCCTTGTTCATATTCCACAGCAGCCATTTCACAGCTCTGATCTCCAGCCAATGAGCTAATCTGTCTATGTCAGAGTTCCCTCATCTGACTAACAGATTTAACAATAATTTCTTTATTGGGATTTTTTAAAAGATAAGATGAAATACTACAAATTAAATTCAGTGAACACATGGAGATTATTAGCTATATGCAGGCATACGATGCAAAGTGCACAATGCCAAGCACATTATTGACACTCAAAAATCAACACATTTTTTGTTTAAGTCTGTGTTCAGTCTAGCAAATACATTTTATAAGCCTCAGTTGTGGTCTATGATCTCTCTACTTAGAAGAAAACTCTTAAACTTAATCTATTTAAGGTAGAAATGCATGAAACTGCCTACTATCCTAAATGCTTTGTAGAATCTTTGATCTTTTTGGCAGTTTTATTGTATATACATATAATTTTTATGATATGCAAAACGTTAGCCTTTGTTTGAAACAGCAGTTTTCTCATTAAACATTTGAGTGCAATCTTGAATCATGGGAGAGTTGAAAATTGAGAACAATGTACTATAGATAAAAGGATTTAGACAGTTCTGACATCAACTTGCTAGCGATAGAGTACGTGTGTTAGTGAGTGAGCGTGGGATGTTTTATAATACCAAAGTTACTGAAATCCTATACAGACATGTCTGCATTAACTGGAAAGGATCTACATCGTTCCAGTGGTTTTAAATCCTTTGAAAAATATTTTTAGCATCAATTCTAAGTTGCTGTAACAAAGATACTAGAGTGGCTTAAATAGGATGGAAATGTATTTCTCTCTTATATAACAGTCTGCCTGGTCCGGGCCAGAGGGACAGCTCTGCTCCACAGGGTAGTTCAAGTGTTCTGGTTCCTTCCATCTTAGTTGTTCTGCTCTCCCCAAGATGACTTCCTTGTCTGCAGAGTGAAAGCTCGTTGGTGCCTATCTGAAGTCCAGCTTATAGAAAAGAAGAAAGAAAGAAAATCTAAGGCAAATAACTTACTTGTAACAAGGGGAACAGAGGTTACAGTCATCATTTCCACTCCATTTTATTAGTAAGACCTCAGTCACGTAAATACATATAGCTGCAAGGAAATTACATTTCATAATATAAATACAATATATTATACACAAAATGTAATATATACAAATTGGGGTCCAACATGACAAATTTTTTTAACATCTTTATTGGAGTACAACTGCTTTACAGTGGTGTGTTATTATGTGTAACAAAGTGAATCAGCTATACGTATACATATATCCCCATATCTCCTCCCTCTTGCGTCTCCCTCCCACCCTCCCTATCCCACCCCTCTGGGACATGACAAATTTTTGAAACTTTTTTAAGACCTAGTATCTGATAAAATTTTATAAATGTTCCATATATTCTATTTCATATGTTTTAAAATATGTATATTTTCTCTTTTTAGGGTATAGGATTCTATAAATATAGATATATCAGTATATATCACATACAATCAATTCATTATGTTGTTTACATTCCTATTTGGATTAAGTTTAGTACTATCAGTTTCTAATAAAGGTATGTTACATTCATCCACTATGAATATAGTCTTGTTTTTCTCTTTGTTATTCTATCTGTATATAGTCCATCTCTTTCTTGGAAATTTATTAGTGCACACAAGTTCATAAATAATATTTCATCTAGTGGGTTGGTCCTCTATCTTTCCTAATATTTTGTCCAAAATAATACTATCCTCTTAGTAATATTATTCCAACTACTTTCTTTTCTTTTTTTTTAATTAATTAATTTATTTATGGCTGCATTGCGTCTTTGTTGCTGCGCGTGGGCTTTCTCTAGTTGCAGTGAGCGGGGGCTACTCTTTGTTGCAGTGTGCGGGCTTCTCATTGCAGTGGCTTCTCTTGTTGCGGAGCACGGGCTCTAGGCGCACAGGCTTCAGTAGTTGTGTCATACAGGCTCAGTAGTTGTGGCTCGTGGGCTCTAGAGCGCAGGCTTAGTAGTTGTGGCGCACAGGCTTAGTTGCTCCGCGGCGTGTGGGATCTTCCTGGACCAGGGCTCGAACCCATGTCCCCTGCATTGGCAGACGGATTCTTAACCACTGCACCACCAGGGAAGCCCCCAACTACATTCTTATAGTAGTATTTAAGTATTTATTTTAAACCATAAATCATGGGAGTCACCATGTATAGAGAGCAGAGTCAGGGCCCTCCTGCCTAGAAAAATGTAACTCGGCTTTTTTCTTGTTACCATGTTTGACTTTGTTGCTATGGTTGTAACTCATTCTTTATGTCTTCACTGGCCTTTCCAAGTTAATATTAAGATCAAAGCTGGTTTCAGGAAAGTCTTAGTGATTAATAGTAACATTTTTTTCTTAAAGTTTGCTATAAGGATAAGAATTTCATGAAAATAAAAAGATAGCTGTAATTATATCTTGAACAGTCAATTCTACAGATTAAATAGATGTGTGCAAATGTTTGTGACTTTATATGATGAGAATATTTTGAAGGTCATTGACAAAGATGATGCTATCAGAGAGAAACCATTGACTACCCACCTGCTCTTTAAATAGTCCCTTGAAATCTGAATTTTCTCTCAGTCCACTAAAGCACCCAAACTTCTAGTTGCCAACTGACAGAATTTGCTTGAGCTGGAAGCAATCTTTGGGCATTTTTATGACATGTCCTTCAATAGATGAGAAAACTGCGGCTCAGAAGTGTGTATAGTTATCCTGTTTGCATCTTTAGCTCTTCTTAAAATCAAACTGTTTAGTGGCTTTAATAAAATAGCATTAAACTTGCAATTTTCTTGCTTCTTAGTACCTTGCTTCTTTCCTTTCCTCAGGGTCCCCTATTCTGGGTCCAAAGCTTAGACAAAGTTAGGGCTTTAGTCCATCCTTCTTTGTACATTTTCCTCCTTAGTTATCTATTAGTTTACCTCATAACCAATAGACTATTAAAATTCATAGTTTTAGCTATCATTCTCAGCAGGAGTTTTTGTTTTTTTTTTTTTTTTGCGGTACGCCGGCCTCTCACTGTTGTGGCCTCTCCCGTTACGGAGCACAGGCTCCGGACGCGCAGGCTCAGCGGCCATGGCTCACGGGCCCAGCCGCTCCGCGGCATGTGGGATCTTCCTGGACGGGGGCACGAACCCGTGTCCTCTGCATCGGCAGGCGGACTCTCAACCACTGCGCCACCAGGGAAGCCCTCAGCAGGAGTTTTATAAAATCAATCTCCAGCCATAGCTTCCCTCCAAATTATTTATTCTTGACTTCCAATCAATGGCCCAGCATTTCCACAGGCACTTGACACTCAGCACATTTAACATTTCCTTTCCCTTTCTTCCCATTATTTCATTACTCATTAAGATCTATTAGTGGATCTTACCACTGGACCAGGGCTCGTTCTTCCCTAGAAATATAATCTTTTAAAAGCCATGTTTACTCTAAATATAAATCCTTTTTTTCTATTAAGGGATAAATATTAATTGCAATTAAGTATTTCTGAAAGAAGCTACTTTAACTTGTATATTTTATAAAATAAAATGTTGGTGTTGGTCATGGTTTAATAAAAGGCATTTTTACCTTTTGGTGCCTAATACATAGACTAAAGTCACTGAGGGTAAGTTCTCAAATTGTCTACTTTCCTTTATTTTCCCTCTATTAACTTGTGGCTGCTTTCTCCACAATATCTGTTTTCTATGATGTTCATTTCAATGTATTAGAAGAGCAGAAGGTGACTGTGACCTTAATGAGCTGGCTATTAGCTTTTTGAGAACACATTTTTTATCTACCCTTACAACATCTGGTTATAAATTTATAATTTATTTAGGACCTTGCATTTATGTGTGTTGTGTCCCCTGTTTAAAGGTGAGAACATATGCTTATGAGTTTCACCCATTTGTTAGTGGTATTTAACATATAAAAGCATTTTGCAGTGTTTGAGTAGTATTGCCAGTATGTCAAAAAGCTTTAAATGTTGTTTAATATTTTTTGAGGCAGCTATCCTAACCTTCTACATTTTCCCATATTGCCTATTAAATATACCAGCCATCTGGAATCCTAGTTGCAGTTCAAGAATTCATTTAAATAAAATTCCACAATTTAGTTGGTTAATAATCCATTAAGCACCATGTTACTGAAGAAATAATTTCACTGACTAACTTTTTAGAGAAGTAGGCCATATATAAAATTTATCTGTTGGCCACCTAGGCTGTAGATGTATCAGAAAACAATTTAAGTGTCTGTACAAGCATGTAGATACATACTTCTTATTGAAAGGGAGTGTACATATAGACATAGAATATAGCATGTCATGATAAGCACAGTTGAGAAAATAAGAAAAAATATTGTATAAATTAATAGTGTAGATCAAGCATTCAAAAACTTTAAGGTATTTAATAATTATTCTGCCAAGGTATCTAAATGAATGAAAGTCATAAATTGGATGCTTTAAAATAAAATGTATAAATCTGTCTTGCTAATCTGGGTTTAGGAAATGTATAAATTATTTCAGGCATGTTAAAATGTCCCTAGGTTAGATTATAAATCAAACCCAAATTGAATACATTAGTGGAATTGGGTTGTAATCTGGGCCTTGCTACTAAAAAGCTGCATGATTTTTATTGTTCTCAGTTTCTTTTGTCATTTATAAACAAGGGGGCTGGGTGAATCAGAGCTCACAGAATGGTGGTCTCTGTCTTTCTAGTATGTGAATCCAAATGTCTCTATGCTGCAACCATCGGTCTCTATTTACTTAGCTCAGCTGATTATCCTGAAAATATTTGAATTTACCTCTTTTAGGTAGATTATTTCAATAGTTTCTTTCTAAGCTAGAATTTTATGATTTTAAATGTCATGCATGCATCCATGTTATTAAGTTAGACACATCAAGAAACATACATGGAAGAAACAAGATTCTGATTGCCTGAAATTTGACAGATGTCTTATCTGTATTATAAAGGATGTGTGTGCATCAGCCTTCTCCTTCCCCACATGATTATGATCATGATGGTAGTTTCCCTGTAAATTTCTGATGATCGTCCTTTACATAGGCTTTAGGCGTTGTACAGGAAAAACCCTAGCTAATGTAAATGTTCCTTTCTCCTTGAATAAAAATAATCAGTGACCTCTAATAGCAACAGAATGTTTTTAGAGAGGTGGAGGACTTCTGGCAGATCAGTGATTCACTCTTTAACAGTATGCCATTGATACCATTTCCAGACATATGCTCTCTGGAATTTGGCGACTTGCAGATGTTTCAAGGGGAAGCTGTCAGCCGAGTTGTCCTTTTGATATAGAGTAGTTCTAGGATGTCCTGCGTGTATCATCACCTGATTTAATCAAAGTCTTAAATTTCAGTAGGTGAGGAGTAAATTCATATATTGTGACTTTGGTGTCATTTTGATAAATATTGCTGGCTATAACAATCATTCTATTCTTTGGGAACTAAATGTAGGTGCTACAATTCAAGAATATAATTAATATCCTTATTATCAATCATTGCAAGTCACCCATAACTTATTCTGACTCACTAAATTTATTTAAGGTGACCATCAGTATGTAAGCTTTGGATATATTTTGGTGTATGTACCACATTTTCTAGCTTCTGTCACCTGTTGAAATAAACTGAAAGCAGGTTTTCATACCTATTTTGTTTTATTCTGTAATTATAATTTTCTAATTTTTTTTTACTTTCTATACCAGTAACGTTGTAAAATATATCTTAGTCATTGTGAAGGTAAAACAAAACTTTTATCTAAGCTTCCCTGTTTGTAAAGTGTGTCCCATTTTGCAAAATGGTTTTGCTGGATTGATGGATCTCATTTGATATTCACATTAACCCTAAGAAGCGAACTGAAATATTACTGTAGTTTTATAAATGAAAATACCAATGTTCAGAATGAACAAGTTGCTCCTGAGTGGCAGAGCAGCCTCTTCCTGATGTCCATCCCAACATTCTTTCCATCATAAGCATCAGCTCCTTCAGGGAAGCACATCAGTGAACCCCTCGCATAAAACAAGTATAGAGTGACTAGCTCTCGAACTTCAGTGTACACTGAAATCACCTGGAGGGCTTGTTAAAAGTGCATTATTATGTTCTCAGCCCCTACAGATGATGACTTGAATAGGAACTAGAATTGACACTTTAAATAAACACTTCTAGGTGACAAGTGGACAGAAAACTCACACTATGTGAAATTCTGATTTAAAAAAGTATACCCCCAATCTTTAGTGGTTTATAAAATAACTTAGATCAGAACCTATGTTATTTGAACATAACAGCGACACGTATGTTGGGTAGGTTTTATGCCTGTGTGTCTAGAATTTCATATGTAAAATGCAAACTGATTTAGATAACAGTGCATGCTGTTTCTTGATTACATTACCTCATGCCCTCAAGTAGTGGAGGCAGTGTTCTGGTATGTAACATACTTTTGAATGCCTAAGATTAAAATGAATTTATTTTAGTCATAATTTCTGTTCTCCTTCTCTTTCTCTCCACTCTCTCCCCATTTTACTGTGAATGAGCAGGTGGTATAAAGTAGGTTTATGATAGGATTTAAAATGAAAAGCAATTAGAAGAGTAATTAAAAGTGGGAACTGACAACATGTCTCAATGTGCTTGATGTATGAAGTATAAATATTCCAGGGAAATTTTATTTTGTTACTTAAAAAATTATGAATCAAGGGGAAGCATAGAGTGTTTGCTCTCACTAGCTCCCTCAACACACCATTGCTTTATCAGCTGTGTCCTGAGCAAGAGCCAGGAAGGGAAATGCAAAGTATATTTATTTAGAAAAAGAACTGCTGCTACCAGACAGTGACCAAAAAAAATCCTGTCTATTGTAAATATTGAATCCTTCACTTGTAGTAGTCGAAGAAATGACCTTTGTAATAGATTTTTTTTTGCCTGAATTAAGCAGAACCCAAAGTTCTAAAGTGTTAAAAATAGACAGTGTGCAGAGTTCCACTTTCAGCATGACAGACTGAGCTCCACAAACCTGCTCCCCAGTGAAAGTGATCTCTGGTCTGAAAAAAAAAAAGAAAGAAAAAAGAAGATAAAACCCCCAACTATTTAAAATCTCTGGAAATGATTTTAAGAGCATAAGGCCACTGATTTTAAGAGCATAAGGCCACTGAGAAAAACAGCACGTTTGAGAGACTCTACTGAAATTAGTAAGAACTGGGAGAATATGTAATGTTTGAACCAAGCCTTCTCTCTCCCAGCTCAGCCCATCACTCCAGACTGGTACAGTAGAAAACATAGGACTCACTCTTCCACCAGCTTTCAAAGGGCAATTTTCCCATTAGGTGCAAGCTGTTTACATGTCTCATCCTGCCCAAGCTATCTGTTGCTGAGGCTAAGTTCCAAATGAATGCAGCTGAGAGGTAGAGACTCCTGTCTTCTACCCATTTCCCACTAAATAGGACAGAGTCTCTACCATTAGGGATTGCACCACTGAAAATACTGGGCCCCAGTCACCCTGGCTCCAATTCATGGGTGGAAGGTTCACTGCTGAAAAAAGCAAACTGAGGAGGCCTGGGGGTCCCCCCCATCCACCAAGTGTTTATCGTCTCAAGTGAGGGTGTCATTCAGAAGCATGCCATCATTCATTCCCCCAGCACAAGAGCCTTGGCTCAGAGATTTTGCCTGGGAGGAGAAGTTAGGGTTAGTGTCAGTTCAAAATCCCTCCCCAGTGGAACTAACTGACTTCTTTTGCAATAGAGTGTAAAGTTCAAGCTTAATGACATTCTCAAAAACATTGAAAATTGTGGCAAAAGGTCATTGGGAGGACACTGTTATTGGAGATATACACTCTATAGGACAGATAGTTTCCCTGGCAGAAACAGGAAAAGAGACAATTGGGAAGAACCTTTCAGGGGTCAGGACAAATCTCAAACCCTAACTTGGGGTAGTATCCCTTCAAAAAAGTCTGAATTTGATTGGAAAAATCTGTGAAGCAATTTATCCCTCAGGGAATTTTTGAAAACAATAAACCAATCAGTAATTAGTGGAGCTTAACTGTTGAGTATGGTCAGGGAACTGAGACAGCCAAAGAGAGCCCTGCCATAACTATTTTCCGTGACTGTGAGCACACTCAAGACTGCATTCCCTGGGAATTAACATTAGAGGTTTCACACTAGCTCTCTCATGATGGGGGAAATAGACTTCACTAAAATAACCCAGCCAGTCACTGAATAAGTACACAAATAACAATAATAAGTGGGGAGAACCAGGACCCAGACTTGCTAAAATATATCTACCATTCCAGTTTCCAACAAAAACTTTAGAAGACATGCAAAGAAACAGGAGAGTATGATCCATGCACTGAGGAAGAAGCAGGCAAAAAAAACTGCCTGTGAGAGGAAGCAGATGTTGGATTAACAGAAAAAGACTTCAAAGAACTAAAGCAAACCATGATTAGGAAGTAAAGGAAAGTGGAAGTAAGGGAAAGTAAGATGACAATGCCACATCAAAAAAGAGAATATAAATAATGAGGGAGAAATTATATTAAAAATAACCAAATGGAAATACTGGAGTTGAAAGTGCAATAACCAAAATGAAAAATTCATTAAAGGGACTCAACAGCCAATTTGAACCAACAGAACAATTAGCAAACTTTAAGAACTTGATGATTCATTGATAGAGCTCATGCAAGATGAAGAAGAGAGGAAGAAAAAGCATGAAGATAAATGAAAAGAGCCATAGAGAAATGTGAGACACCATTAAATGTACAACATGCATGTATATAATGCGCGTTCTAGGAGGAGAGAGAGAAAGAACAAAAAAATATAGAGTTGAAGAAATAATGGCTGAATACTTCCCAAATTTATTGAAAAACATTAATGTACATAACCAGGAAGCTCAATGACTCAAAGTAGAATAAATTCAGAGTCCCAAAAATAGACACACCATAGTAAAAATGCTGAAAGTCAAAGTCAAGAAGAAAATCTTGAAAACAGCAAGAGAAAAATGACTCATCACTTACAAAAGAACTCTGATAAAATAGCAACTGAATTCTAATCAGAAACAATGGAAGACAGAATGCAGTGGGCTAGCACATTTAAAGTTCTTAAAGAAAACAAAACTGACAATGAAGTATCCTATATCCAACAACGCTATCTTTCAAAAATGAAGGTGAAGCAGTATTTCTTTATAAGAGGCAGCATATGGAAACAACCCTGTATACACACACAAACACACACACTTATATGCATACTCGGTGGAATATTGCTTAGCCATAAAAAAGAATGAAATTTTGCCATTTGCAACAAAATGGATGGATCTGGAGAGTATTATGCTAAGTGGAGTAAGTCAGATAGAGAAAGACAAATACTGTGTGTTTTCACTTATATGTAGAACCTAACAAATAAAAAAATGAATGAATATATCAAAACAGAAACAGCCTAGTGGTTACCAGTGGGAAGAGGGAAAGTGGGAGGGCATGATAGGGGAAGGGGATTAAGAGGTACAAACTACTAGGTATAAAACAAATAAGATACAAGGATGTAATATACAGCACAGGGACTATCACCAATATTTTTAATAACTTTAAATGGAGTATAATCTATAAAAAATTGAATCACTATATTGTACACCCCAAACTAATATAATATTGTAAATTAGCCATACTTCAATTAAAAAATTATAAAGGACAGTGTGGTACTAGCATAAGGATGCACATAGACCAATGAAATATAATTGAGAGTTCAGAGAAAAAATAACGTGTCTGTGGTCAACTGATTTCTGACAAGTGCGTCAAGATCATTCTTTGCGGAAAAAAAATGGACTTCTCAACAAACTGCTGGGACAACTGGATACTGAAATGGAAAACAGTGAAATTAGAACCATACCTTATAACATATACAAAAAATAACTAGAAATGGGCCAAAGATCTAAACGTAAATGATGAAACTATAAAAATCCTAGAGAAAAACTTAAGGGTAAATCTATATGAATTCGAATTTGACAATCTGTTCTTTGTTATGATGCTAAAGCACAAGCTATAAAAGAAAAAATAACAATCTGTTCTTTGTTATGATGCTAAAGCACAAGCTATAAAAAAAAAATAAAATTGACTTCAATAAAATCAAATCAAACTCTGTCTCAAAGGACACTATCAAGAACATGAAAAGACAACTTACAAAATGGGAAAATATTTTTAAGTCATATATCTGATAATCTTGTATCTAGACTATATAAAGAACTCTTACCACTCAATAATAAAAAGGCAACTCAGCTATAAATGGACAAAAGACCTGAGAAGAAATTTCACCAAAGAAGATATACAAATTGTCAATGAGTAAGTGTAAAGATGCTCAGCATCATTAGTCAACAGGGGAATACAAGTCAAAACCACAGTGCAATAGCACATGGGATGGCTGATTTAAAAGTTGGATAATAACAAGTGTTGGTAAAGATATGGAAAAATTGGAACACTCATATACTACCTGTGAGAACTTAAAATGGTGCTGCCACTTTGGAAAACAGACTGGCAATTCCTTACATTATTAAAAGAGTTCTCATACGACCCAGCAGTTCCACTTCTATATATCCAAGAGAAATGAAAACATATGCCCACAAAAAAAAACCTTGTGCACAAATGTTTATAACAATATTACTCATAATAGCCAAATGGAGGAAACGACCAAATGTCCATCAACTAATGAATGGATAAATGAATTGTGATATATCCATGCAATAGAATATTATTGAACCATAAGAAGGAATGAAGTACAGATAAATGCTACAACATGGATGAACCTTGAAAACATTATGCTAAGTGAAAGAAGCCAGCCACGTAAGACCACGTATTATATAATTCCATGTAAAAGTCCAGGCTAGGCAAATCTATAGAAACGGAAAGTAGAATAATTGTTGTTTAGGGCTTGGGGGAGGGGCACTAGAAGAGTTATAGCTAAAATGTACAGGGTTTCTTTCTGAGGTGATAAAAATGTAAAATTGACCGAGGTCATGTTTGCGCACATCTGTGGTATACTAAAAAGTCATTAGATTGTACATGTCAAATGGGTGAATTGTATGGTATGTGAATTCTATGTCAATCAAGCTGTTTGAAAAAAAATAGAAGAGGTATTGTTCATTTATTGCTGTGTGATAGAGTCTCACAAATTTAAAGGTGAAATTTAAAACAACACACATTTATTATCTTACCATTTCTGTAGGTCAGAAATCTGAGCATGGCTTAGTTGGGTCTTCTGTTTCAGGGTTGCTAACAAAGCTGTAATCAAATATTTGCAATCAAATATAGTAAATTTGTCATCCATGACTGGAGTCTTATCTGAATATTTGGCTGTGAAAGAACCACTACTGAGCTCACATGACTGTTGGCAAGACTCAGTTACTTGTGAGTAGTTGGACTGGGGGCCTCATTTCCTCACTGGCTGTTGGCTGGACCCAACCTTCAGTTCCCTGCCATAGGGGTCTCTCCATATGTTAGATTGCTTCATTAAAGTCTGCAAGTGATATAGTCTGCTACCAAGACGGATATTAAAATCTTAACACAATCATAGAAGTGGCATCCCATCAAATTTGCCATAGTCTACTAGTTAGAAGCATGTCACCAGGCCAGCCCACACTCAAGGGGAGGGGATTGCATGTGACCCTGGAGGCGAGGACCATTGGAGCCATCTTACAGTCTGTCCACCATAGGCTTATTACTCCACTTCTATGTCATAAGAAGAATAGTTGGGAAATTGATAAGCAGGCCTCTAGAAGTCATATCCAGAGGTTATGAGACCTTACTGTTTCATCTAAGGTCCTTTGTTCATTTTCTTTGTTTGCTTATTGTTTGTTTTTGTTTTGCCTTTGATGCTTAAAAGAGCTAAAAAATAAGGAAGGGCTAATTTTCTGAGCCCGTGTGGATATTTATCTTGATAATCTGCAAAGAATTACCAGGAAAAAAGAGCCCTCATGACAGCTATGATTTCTTGATAGCCCTCATGATAGCTCTGGCTTTTGAGATGAAAGCCAGTGTAGTAAGAGTCCTCTAATAATAATCTGATAGTACAAAGCAACAACAATAAAAACTACAATTATTGTCATACTGCCTTAAGATACGGTTAAATTGTAATTTTGCTTCTCATGCATGTACCTCTTATCTAAACTACAAACCAACAATATCAGGGACTGAGCATCATATGCTTTTCTCATTTTTTAAAGTTTATACACTTTAACTTTATTACTTATAAAGGTATTATAAGTAATACCTTATTACTTATAAAGGTATTATAAGTAATACCTTAAGTTTAGTAGGTCCACAAATATTTATTAAACCTTATTCTGTGAGTTAGTCCTATAAAATACCCCTTTATTTCTCATATTCCAAGCTGGTTTCTTCATAAATCAGAATTCTGAAATATGGGTAAATTTATATGAGAATTACTGAAGCTATACTTGAGAGTCAAGGGTATGGGTTCAAAACGTGATCATCTGTTTCTCATCGAGAGATTGGCCTCGCTTACGTTTACCTCCTTTTATTATTTGTTTCTGCTGTACCTAAGGCATACTTATTAGCTTACTGACTTTTGCTATGTGTGATTCTCAAGTAATAAAGTGTTCATCCAATCCACAAAGTATATAAATATATATAAATCTGGTAGCTGATGCCACAATATCACCGATCCATTTCAATCTCTGAAGGAGCTATCCAAGGGAAATTTCTCTTGGAAGGAAGAAATGTGGTTTTGAAGGATTTTTAAAGTGTTTATTTTAAAATTTGACTCAAATTGGTCCCCAAATTTAAAGTAGTGGGTCCAAAAATTTCAGGTTGCCAAAAAGTATAACTTTATTCTTTTCTATAACTCACCTTAATTTCTATCTCACCTACCTCTCTCACTTAGGTAGCAGAAACTGTTATAAATCAATTTGAGGTATCGTCTTACTCACAGTTTATTGCTTATATAAATGTTAAGTCTACAAGGGTGGGAAATGAAGATAGAATGGGGATCTTTTCCAAGATAGCATCTTTTCTGCAAGAATCTACATAGAAATGTCCTTCCATTTTTGACTTGCATGAAGTAGATTTCAGGAAGCAAATGTTCCAACTGTAAAAGTAAAAAAAGGCCAGATATATTACAAAAATAATCATTTTCAAGATATGAAAGCTGAGGAAACAATGATGAACTTTAATTCTGAAAGAGGGCCTTTCTGAGGTGAGCTGATGATTGCTGACCATTTTCCCCAAACTGTGGATATTTGCCAGTTCTGGGTGTAGACTAAAGTTTGTGCTTAATTTACTCAGAGAGACTCTCCTAGAAGGAAAGAGAGACCTGTAAGGTTTTGGAGTTAAGTGTAGTGGGCATGATACCTAGAAACTTGAGGAGTCTCAAAATCAGAGCCAACTTCCACCTTGGGGCACTTACTAAGTTCTGAGCAGCAGTGAGGGGGCTATGCTGAGAGCTCCTAAAAGGCAGAGCCAAATCTCATTATTTCAAAATCCCATTGGAGGGAGGTTCCTACCTCAGATACATAGTCAATCTGCCCTTCAAGACAAAAGAAGACGACTTATCAGACTTTGAGATTTCAGGCAGGGGATGATATAATTGCAATCAAAATCACAGGGTTCTTGTTGATATTAGCAAGTTTATTCTAAAATTTAGATGAAATGTTAGATGGAATATAAATGGAAATTTATTATGGAATATTATCTCATAATATTATGGAATATTTTACATGGAAATTTATATGGAATAGCTAAGGCAATCTTAAGAAGGAGGAGGGGGTAGAGGAAAAGGAGAAGGTAGCTGGAGAACTTAACCTGCTAGGTAGCAAGACTTACTGTAAAATTACAGTAATTTAAAAGTGTGGTTATTGGTACAAGCAGAGTAAAACAAGAGTCTAAAAAGAGACTCCCAAATAGACAGCCACATGTAGGTTCAACACTTCAATTCAATGTGGAAGGCATGTTCTTTTTAATAATTTATGGAGGGTCAAGTGAATATCTATATATAAAAAAAAATTCACCCTTTCCTCATACTATATAAAAAATGATGAGTAGATCAAATACTTTTATTTGAAAGGTGAAACAATAAATATTCCATAAAAACATAAGAGAATATTAACAAGCAAATAAACTATTTCTTAAATAGGACAGAACAAGCACTGATCATAAAGTACTGATAAATTTGGACCTCTTTAAAATTATGAACTTCTGCTTATCAGAAGACAACATTTTGAATAAAAAGTCAAGCTACAGATGTGGAAAAATAGTCACAATACATATTTCTGACAACTATTATCCAAAAAATATAAAATATATACATTTTAAATATATAGTATTATAATAAAAATAAATAAATTTTATATAATATATAAATTTCTCCCACATTGACTAAAGGTGTTCAAAGGGTACAGACTTCCAGTTATAAGATAAGTAAGTACTGGGGATGTAATGTACAGCATGATGACTATAGTTAATACTGCTGTATGGTATTTGAAAGTTGCTAAGAAAGTAGATCTTAAAAGTTCTCATAACAAGGGAAAAAAATGTTTTTTATCAATATGAGATGATGGAGATTAACTTAATGTAGTAGTCATTTCACAATATACATAAATCATTGTGTTGTACACAAATTTATACAGTGCTATGTGTCAATTATGTCTCAATAAAACTGAAAGAAAAATAAACAG
This sequence comes from Aethalodelphis obliquidens, assembly GCF_003676395.1. Classification (NCBI taxonomy): domain Eukaryota; kingdom Metazoa; phylum Chordata; class Mammalia; order Artiodactyla; family Delphinidae; genus Aethalodelphis; species Aethalodelphis obliquidens. The sequence goes on along the minus strand of NW_020837946.1, from coordinate 64,824,336 downwards.
CTACAAATTAATAAGAAAAGCCAAATTTTAAGAACTAGGCAAAGACTCTAAGAGGAATTTCCTAAAATAGGATATCTCAATCAACACTAAGTATTTGAATTTAGGATTAACATCATTATTCACCAGTGAGATGCAAGTTAAAATGACAATGAGATACAATTACATCCCAAACAGAAAGGCTAAAATGAACAACGTAGACAAGTTACTTGCTATTGTCTACATTGTTCGTTTTAGCCTTTCCCTTGTGCTTGACCCAGGCAGCAGGGTTCAGAGGGAGTCCCTCATTCAGGGATACTCATGGCGTCTCCTCCTCCTTTTCTCCTTGCTTCAGACAGTGGATTCAGTTTGTACTCTCCAAGTGATAATTCTTTTCTTACTTATATGTTACTCTTCCAGATCTACTGCCTATGCTTTGAGTGCTTTTAATTCTTTTTAAATTTCTAGTATTTAAAAATTTAAAGGCAGAGTTTTTATTTCTTTGTTTTCTCTCACATCCCTTCAGTAAACACAAGCAATAGCCTGGTTTTCTGAATGGGATGAAAGAAAATGTATGAGATAGAAGAAAACATGTATGTTTTAAAAATATGTATCGTAATATATAAGCATTAAACAGTTTATTTTATCTGTATTAATTGACCATTTAAAAAAAATCCATTCACAAGGAAGCTTTTATCTTTGAATTTCAAATTAAATGCCTCTGTGAACCTAGGTCAAATGATTCTCCAACGTATATTTTCACATTTTTAAAACATATGCACAGCATAAAAATAGTTGTATTCTCTGAATAAAATAGTTAATTCATTTTTGAAGTGGCCATATGACCTTATTTCCCCAGTACCTATGTGTTAAGCTGAAAGCAGAGGTGCATGTGAAGGTCGGCACAGAATGGGATAGTGAGCTCCTGAATCCAGACTAGGCATGCAGAAGCCACTCTTACAGCACCAAGGATTTGATGGTTGGGGAAGATAACCCTAGAGCAGCCATCCACTTATCTCTTTGACAGAGATTTCAGGGCTGGGATGCTGGACGCTTTTAACTAGGGCACCTCCCAGATTAGGGCCCTGTATACCATAAAGTACTAAAGTTGTGTGTTAGAGATTACTAGACGTTTAATTATCTACATTTACTTACCAAATGTTTATTTATAAATTATCTCTTATTTATAGAACTCAGGGCTGGAATGAATGATGCCACTTCTAAATTATCTGTGCAGATTAGTGTCATATACCATGAAGTAACAATGATTACATATTCACCAGAATTTTTCTTTTTCTCCTGGGCAAATAGACTACATTCCTGAACCTCTCTTATTGTCAGAGACTAGGTGCTAGCCACTGGAATACTATCAAAAGCAATGACTGTCGTTTCTGGCCATGTTCTGCAAAACCTGCTTCCTACAGGTTTTCCTCCATGCTACTTCCCTCTTCTAGACAATTAGGAAGGAGATGACACACCAAGGCAACTTTGGGAGCCATGTATTGAAAGCCCCAGAGCTGCAGGCAGCCTAGGTACCAGAATAATTTTGTTAACCAGAGATTTCCCACTAAGAAGGTGCATCCACCTAGGTCTGTTGTATGAGCCAGAAGTGTACTTCTATTTTATTTGTGCCTTTACATTTTTGGATCTTTTAAATCCAGCTATTAGGATTGCCCTAACTAATTTAAGTGGAAGGTGTGATGGTATAATGATTAGAAATTCTGTACTCAGCCTAGATTTAGCACTGACTGCTTCTGGGTGGCCATGGACAGGTAACATTACCTCTTAGGACTGGAATTTCCTCATTATGCATGAATGAAATAGATTAGTTGATCTAAGTTATTCTTTCCTGTTCCAACATTATAGAATGGAACATTTTATTACATTGTGTCAACAATGCATCTTTGTATTTTAATCCAAGGACACTATACTATTTGCCATTGGTATATAGCTATATTCCCATTTTTATTTTTAAAGCAAATTTCCAATAACTTTCTAGGGATGACTGTTCACTGCTATCGGTTAAAATTCCAAACTGAACTACCTAAGATGCAAGTTCACTCCTTTGAACTGATACTTTTTCTAAAAGACTAAGGTCTTTATCATTAGTATATCTACCTATAAATTTGCTCTTAAATCAATAGGAAAGTATTACTTATTTATCCAAAAGATAGCATCAGAGAGTTGTTACTATGTTAAACTATTGTTTCTCTTCTACACTGTTTATAACATTGAAGTAAAATGTACTTTTGAGCAAAATCTTTCTGTGCCTGGCCTCTGTGAAAAGGGCATTTTCTTTCTTTTAAACGTTTGAGTAGGGCTTCCCTGGTGGCGCAGTGGTTGAGAGTCCGCCTGCCGATGCAGGGGACACGGGTTCATGCCCCGGTTCGGGAAGATCCCACATGCCGCGGAGTGGCTGGGCCTGTGAGCCATGGCCGCTGAGCCTGCACATCTGGAGCCTGTGCTCCGCAATGGGAGAGGCCACAACAGTGAGAGACC